>NW_008710086.1:467274-501473 GCF_000327385.1 Lottia gigantea | reverse complement strand
CACCATTCATTCATTCACCATTCATTCATTCAACCATTCATTCATTCAACCATTCATTCATTCATTCATTCATTCAACCAACCATTCAACCAACCATTCAATCATTCATTCAACCATTCATTCATTCATTCAACCATTCAATCATTCAACCATTCATTCATTCATTCATTCATTCATTCATTCATTCATTCATTCATTCATTCATTCATTCATTCATTCATTCATTCATTCAACCATTCATTCATTCATTCATTCATTCATTCAACCATTCATTCATTCATTCATTCATTCATACCTTCTCAATAAAAGATCTTGGAATTATGAATATTTCAAAGATAGAAATGCTTGAATAACTTAGAGGTATTATTAAGGGATGTTGATGTAAATATATTTGCTGGTCATGTCTTGCTAGATTGAAGTATATTTCCACAATTTACACTTTTAAACCTTGTTATTAAGAGTGAAGTGTTCCTAAAAATGGTGTAAAATTCGGTTGTGTTTCGATTTTATTTGAACAACCATTTTGTGTTCATTTCTAAATCTCCACCACAGAATATTTCTGAATTTTTATTTATGTGTAAGGTAGAGACTTGAGTTTTTATTAGGCTAGGGTGGGGTCGTCTGTGTGCTTCGTGATGCATGACCGTGTCACCTGACGTCTATAACCCACCTTGCAGCTGTGTTTTATTACAGACGGGTTTAGTTAGTGACACATGAGTAGTTGAAAATACCCCAATTTTTTTTTATGTGACCCTAAGGTCAAATCGCTTAGAAATCAACAATTATTGAACATTTTTGCATTTATAAGTATATGTTAAGGACTGTTGATTTGGCTGTATTTACCAGTCATGTCTGACTAGTGCTCTAGACTGTTGATTTGACTGTATTTACCAGTCATGTCTGACTAGAGCTATAGACTGTTGATTTGACTGTATTTACCAGCCATGTCTGACTAGAGCTCTAGACTGTTGATTTGACTGTATTTACCAGTCATGTCTGACTAGAGCTCTAGACTGTTGATTTGGCTGTATTTACCAGTCATGTCTGACTAGAGCTCTAGACTGTTGATTTGACTGTATTTACCAGTCATGTCTGACTAGAGCTCTGGACTGTTGATTTGACTGTATTTACCAGTCATGTCTGACTAGAGCTCTAGACTGTTGATTTGGCTGTATTTACCAGTCAAGTCTGACTAGAGCTATAGACTGTTGATTTGACTGTATTTACCAGTCATGTCTGACTAGAGCTCTAGACTGTTGATTTGGCTGTATTTACCAGTCATGTCTGACTAGAGCTCTAGACTGTTGATTTGGCTGTATTTACCAGTCATGTCTGACTAGAGCTATAGACTGTTGATTTGGTTGTAATTACCAGTCATGTCTGACTAGAGCTCTAGACTGTTGATTTGGTTGTATTTACCAGTCATGTTTGACTAGAGCTACTTATTTATGTACTTTATCTTTGTTTTATTTTATTTTGGTGGGGGGGGGGGAGGGGGATATTTATGAATATTTTCTACACTCGGAATCTTGATTCTGACACTACCCCCTGGACCCACGACCACTCCCATTCTGTCAGTCTACCCTCTTTCACTATGACCAGTACCACGAGGATGATGCTGCCAATGTCGTAGAGCAACTGTAAAAGGAATATTCACCTAACCATTAACTTTTTATCCTCATTCAGAGAAAACGAGAAAGTTTTGAAAAATTTATGAATTATGCCCTGTTGTCAATTTTATGACATTTTGATGTTTTATAAAAATTTTCAAAAAATTCATACAAAATTACCTGATAATGGTTTTTAAATTTCTGTTATATTGTTATTTAATTGGTCTCAAGAAAGTTTTATTATCATCAGGGGATCTCGCCTTTAAAATCCAAAACCAAAAATATCAAATTAAGCGAATGAAATAATAACATTTTTATTTTACCAAATTGAAAGAAAATTGGAAGATGTGTTTTTAACAAAATTAGCATTTTAAAATTCTGATGCAACTTTGTTAGATTGTATTAACTTTATGATGTTTTTTTGTTTGTATTTTTGAAGATTCTGTGAAAACGATGATGATGTGTATTTGATTGTTTATGGATTTTGAAATTGGAAGTTGTTTTTGTTCTTTAAAATGATTTCTGACATCAAAAAACAAATTATAGATGATTATTCATTCTTTCATTCATTCATTCATTCATTCATTCATTTATACTTTCTTTCCTTCCTTCATTCATTCATTCATTCACGCATTCATTCATTCATTCATTCATTCACTCATTCATTAATTCATTCATTCATTCATTCACTCATTCATTAATTCATTCATTCATTCATTCACGCATTCATTCTTTATTCCTCTTTCTATCCATCTATTCTTTCCTTCATTCATTCATACAGTTACTAGAGATATATATATATATATATGAAAGACTGGTCTGACTAGTCTAACAGCTGTATGTGAGTGAGTGAAAGGGTCAGTGCCCCAGGGGACAGGCAGACAAAGACAAATATTAAACTCAGTCGCCAGCTTGTTGACCTTTACCTCGCCTGATTTATCATTTCAAACTTCCAGATTAAATTAATATTTTAATAGGGGGCCGGGATCAACATCAGGTTAGGGATTGAATGTACTCAAGAGGATTCCACTAAAACTAAGGTGTTTTATGACGTCACTAGAGGGAGCTACTGGAAGCTACTATTTATCTTTGTAGTTCCCCTCTAGTGACGTCATAAAACGTCAGTGTCCCCGATACACATAAAAACCTCTTTACAATCCCTTTAATTGTTGCTGATCCATTAGTTATTATGAAAGAGTGAGCACCCCCAGTTTCTAGTAGATTAGTGGTAAGGTTATGTGTTAACCCCAGGAATGTAAAATACAGTAAGCAATAGATATACTTGATTAACATTCTTTAAGAGAGAGATCCAGAGTTGATTCAGAATGACATCAAGTCTTATAGAAGGGTCTTTAGTATTTTAAGGGCTGTATGTTACCCCAAGGATGACATATATATCAGATTTAGCCCCTGACATTTGGTCCCTAGGGATTAACAATAGGGGTCATTACCTGGGGTCAACTATAAAAGGATTAGAGAGTGTTATAATCTACTAGCCCCTGGTTAGCTCCCCTAAGATAACTTCATAATGAGATTATTACCTTCCCAATCATTACCCACTTATTGCCTATAATGTCATAGTGTTGAACCAGATTTTTCTTTTATTTTCTGATGTGTTAGGGGGAGGGGGGAACTGATATTAAAATTGAAAAAAAAAAACTATTGAACAATTAAGTTTTGAAATATATTCATGAAATACTAGAAGTCAAAAATCATAATTAAAACCTTAAGCATAAGTGGATTTTTTTGTGTTTCGTTTTGAGCAGGTGGACATTTTGTTTGTCGAATCAGACCTGACTGGTAGAATAGCTATATCAACAATCCTGAAGTATATATAATGATATATTCAATAGAGGACAATAAGCGTCAATAAATCGTGTACCAAGTAAACAATTCACCGCAGTAAATAAACAAATCTCTCTCATTGGCCAGTTTATCTTGTTTATTTTTCACACCGTATTTGTCAGTGGGCGGAGCCTAATACTTTTATCAATTTATGCTAATTTCTCATTCATTACATTATATTGTGCCTCATGAATATGTAAATTTTGAAAGTTTTACATTGATATCTATGTATATTTTTTTAGCAACTTTAGTTATTGTTTTTTGTTAATTTATGAAAAAGATTATATAAATTTTGTTGATAACCTTTAGTGTAAAGATGTGAATTGTACTTTATGAAAGTTCATATTTTTTGAAAATATTAAATTGATATGATTTTGATTTCTTAAAAAAACCTGAAAAACTTTTGACATTTATTTACTTACTGTTACAAAATATATTTCAAATATTCATAAGGTAACTTAATGGAGTAAAGATTGTAACTTTGTACCGATGACAAAGTTATGAAAGCACTGGCACAGGACTTTTAAGTTTTAAGTTTTTTAATTTGAATAAACAAAATATGTGTTAATAATTAGATGTTTGTAAATCCGGGTTCTATACTCCTTAAACTGTAGATAATCTGACATTAGCAAAAGGGCATGTACAATTGAAATTGAATAGCAGTCTGTTTGAGAGAAAGAATCCATCTCTTAAAGCTAGTATAGGGTTACACAAATCTGACTCCCAAAAGCAGGTACTTGAATGCCTAGCAACCAACAATGTGTTGCTTATATATTATCTTTTTAAGAACAATTGCTGTAAAATACACTGTAAAATACATTGTAAAATACACTGTAAAATACACTGTAAAATACATTGTAAAATACACTGTAAAATACATTGTAAAATACATTGTAAAATGATTTGAAATAATAAAATGACGGGAAAAAACAGACATTTTGGTTCTTTTGCTTAGCAACCAACATTATATAACTATGTATTAAAAACTTCTTTAAAATTATTGAAAATATCCCAAAAATACCCAGACATTGGAGTTTTTTTTTTAACTGTAAGGTAAAAGTCAGAAAAGTTGATTTTGTGACGTGAAGCAGAAGTCGTTGTCATGTTAGTATAATATTGACAATGTAGCCACTGTTCCCACAGTCCAGGGGGCGAGACAAACACTGTTTATAAAAATCATACACGAGAACGATGGGAAAACGGTGCAAACACCTAAACTGTCATATAACCTCCCACATTAACCAATATCCCTTGATTTTAACCCTTCACTGGGGCAGTCATATTTACCTCAACAATTTAAAACAAAACTTTTCTTAACCATATGCATTCCTGTACGTTAACCGGTCATTTTCCCAGCTTGTAAAAGATTTTGAAAGTAAACCTATCCCCGACAGTCCGTTAATCTTCTCCTCAAATTCTTTAATCCACCAAATTTTATTTCATCTTTTGAAAATTCTTTGATTTTGGTCGTAGGATGGGAAATTTTATTTGATATGAGGTGAGCTAAAAGGTGGAGAATTATTTGAAATATAAATGTGTGGGGTCAAAATTTTGAAAAAGTTTAAAAGTTTGAATAATTTGTAGATTTTATAAAGTTGTGTATGGATGAATAAACTTCATTAAAATTCTTAATCAATGAAATATTATTAACAAATTAGAAATTTGAAAAATATGCCTAAAAACGTGTCTTTAGGTGAAGAAAGCATATAAAGAATATATTCAAAATTCTGAAAATTTGTAGTCGATAAGAAAACTTACATAATTTTAAACTAGAAATAATACACAAAAATAACCCAAACTCTTTTTATTCAGTGAATATTTGAGAAATTTATATCTAAGCTTGGCAGAGGAGAGAACCATTTTTCATCAGTAAGAAACATTTATTTATGATTTGGCAGAAAATTTGAAAGTTTAAAAATTCTACAGGAAGTTGAAATAGGTTTAAAACTGTGTTTAATTTAGCGTGTGTATTTAGAGTTATTCACAGGGTAAAAACACGCAGTCTCCACCCCCACGCCCACACACTGGCGTGCACACACACATACACACTGTTATAATGATAAGCATATAGACACATTGGGTTATATCTAAATATACCTTTTGTTCAAATTTTAAAGATAAGTAAATTGTAGAAAACTTTTCTTTTTAAAATTCAGAATAAATTCATATTGGCCCTTAAATGTTACATTTTTACTCAGGGCTGTTGATTTGTTTATATTTACCAGTCAGACCTACCTATGCTTAAAAACTTGAAGCTGTTGTATAAACCAGTCTTGTCTGATTAACTCTAAAAGATGTTTGATTTGGAGTAAAACAAGGATCTATCGTATTATATTACTGTATAAATGAAGGTGTGTTTTTAGGATTATCAGCAAGATAATGACACAAATTCTGACACCATCTTGAAATTGTATGTAATCATGGCAGCCTACCGTGATTTTGTATTAAATGCATATTAAATATAAACCTAGAAAACCGGAAACAAGGCAGGAAATTTCTCAAGTTCGTTTATTGCATATTATAAACAGTTAAATCCACAAAAATACAGCTCAAAATATTTTTGTACAAATGTTCAACAGGTAGCTCCTTTTCAGTCTCCTTTCATCCATAATAATAAAATACCCCCCAATTATCAACCCTACAAACCACCAAGTCAAAAACTGCCAGTGAAGTATTTCTGGTATTTCATATTATTGTAAAATAAAAACTATGAAAACACACACCGAAAACTATTTCAATGTTTTCAAACATAAAAAAATTCAAACTTTCAAAATAAAATGTGAACCATTATGAGTCGAAGTTTTTTTTTTTGTCTAACCTAATTTTAAATCTGCATAGTTTGGCACAGACTTTGTTACCTCTTGTTTTTATGGCGGTGAAATGTTTTTTTTCTGGTTCTGTTAGTTTCGTAGCAGACGTTTCTTACACAAACCAGACGGATGCCAGTTTTTATTTCTGTGATTTTAAACTTTTGGTTAAAATAACAAAGATTGCAGTTTTCTGTGAATTGGATTAGAAAATGAATTAATAGAACAAGATTGAATTGGAGTAAATTTGGGATTTGGAATGTAAATAGATTTGAAAATGGAATAGTTTGGATTTGGAAATGTAAATAGATTTGAAAATGGAATAGTTTGGATTTGGAAATGTAAATAGATTTGAAAATGGAATAGTTTGGATTTGGAAATGGAATAGATTTGAACTGGAATAGATTTGGAATTGGAATAGATTTGAAAATGGAATAGTTTCGATTTGGAAATGGAATAGATTTGGAATTGGAATAGATTTGAACTGGAATAGATTTGGATGGAATAGATTTGAATTGGAATAGTTTCGATTTGGAATTGGAATAGATTTGGAAATGGAATAGTTTGGATTAGGAAATGTAAATAGATTTGAAAATGGAATAGTTTCGATTTGGAAATGGAATAGATTTGGAATTGGAATAGATTTGAACTGGAATAGTTTCGATTTGGAATTGGAATAGATTTGGAAATGGAATAGATTTAGATGGAATAGATTTGAACTGGAATAGATTTGAACTGGAATAGATTTAATCTGGAATAGATTTAATCTGGAATAGATTTAGATGGAATAGATTTGAACTGGAATAGATTTGGATGGAATCAGCACCCCTTTAAACCGGTATTTCACTGTGATCCGACAGCCTCTCGGTTTAGAGTGGTTTCACAGTCGTCCGACAGCCTCTCGGTTTAGAGTGGTTTCACGGTCGTCTGACAGACTCTCGGTTTAGAGTGGTTTCAATGTAGTTTGTACAGAGAAGTAGATGTTATTAGACTAGATCAGAAACATAATATTTTTGTGATTGGAGTAGATTTTTGATGATTGATTTGGGACTGTCAGTCTTTGTGAAATGGCCACAGAGTTTTTCTGAAATATTCCGATTCCAATGGTGCTAAGTCTTGACTTATTAAATAGCAACTGAATGAAATTCACTGCCATTTTTTTATTGAAATCAAATGACTTCATGAAAGAAATAGAGAATAAAAACTATTTTAGAATTTGACACTAATAGCTTGATAAAGAGGCTAATCTAAGATTTGTAAAATATCAAAGTTTTTAGGAATTACAAGTTTTTGCCCATAATTTTGATGTAAATTGTCATTTATTGAAGTTCAACTTTCAGTTGTTAAAAAATTATTTGATAAAAAACAGTGA
This sequence comes from Lottia gigantea, assembly GCF_000327385.1. Lineage (NCBI taxonomy): Eukaryota > Metazoa > Mollusca > Gastropoda > Lottiidae > Lottia > Lottia gigantea. The sequence goes on along the minus strand of NW_008710086.1, from coordinate 493,839 downwards.
GAAAATAATCTTATCTCAAGTTAATATCTCTCAAAGTTACAGACTCAATTGGTAAATTTTGATTGACAAATTCTCATGCTTTACTTCAGGGTGAGAACAGAAAGTTTTAAAGACAAGGGAGGGGTGAAAAGTTTTGCTTTCCCCTGATCTACTTTTCAACTTGTATTTTGATTGATTGAACATAAGCTTCTGTTTAAATATTGTGAGAATTGTAACTAGCAAGGCAGGGTATGTTTACTCTTAGATTGTACGATAGTCCTCAACACGATGCCATATAATGTTTAAAGTCTGCTTTCAGAAGGCTCTGATTGGTTGTATTCGCTGGTGTACAATCCAATCAAATCACTACATTCAGTGATAAGGAAGGTGGCTATTGCAGTCAAGGTATAAGACTTAGTTAGTGATAGCTTGACATTGTGAAGTTGTTGACAAGTTAGTGACAATATTTTGGCTATCAGGAACTTGTGTAATTGACAGTTTTTAAATCCAACGTGTACTTATCACCACTTATATAAAATAAAATAATCTTCAAGATGAATTATAAACATTAAAGCCTTAAAAATGTTGATATTTTTGGTTGAATTTAAAATTAGCGCTTTGAGCCAGACAGTTCAATATAATTAAAAGAAGATTAACAGGATCTCTATCTTCCCGATTGTCTAATTTCATTGTTTTAAATATCGCTCGTTATCTTACGAAATTTAAAAAAAAAAAGTTCTTTTTTTCAGTTGAAAATCAAAGTCATTATATATGCGCATATAAAACAGTTGGATTCAGTATAGCACTGATATCGGAAAGTCAGAGATGACAGATGATAAAAAGTATTTTTTGGATGGAAAATCAAGTCATTATATATGCACATATAAAACAGTTGGATTCAGTTTAGCGCTGAAATTTGGAAGGGAAATAAAGTTTTTAGTTTGCAGAGTATGAAAAGTTTTTTGGAAAGTTTTTGTCGTATGATTTATGAAAAGTGAATTTTGTAAGAAAAAGGAGACTATGAGAGTTTTGATGAAAATTATTATTTTACCTCAGAAAAACAATTGATGGTGGAAAAGTGAGCCTGAAAGATTGAATTTGAGAATTTAATTTTGTTATTTTTTGATTGATTGAATGCTTTAAGCTGTTTTCTAACCTGATTTTGTTATACTAGTTCTGTGGATGTTCTCTGTGATGATGGTTTTGTGATGTTTTTTTAACTTTCAATCAGTTTTGAATGTTTTGATTCTGTGATAACAGTAATAGTTGTTTTGAATATTTGCTCCAGAAGCCAATGAAAGTTTTGGCGATCTTTATCAGTCTAGTAATGCTATTTTGATGATGAAACACAGTCTTGGTTGACAAGAAGACAAGATAGCAAGCTACAACACCAAGTTATGAATCTCTAGACTTTATTAACTCAATCAGAGGCAGAAAAGTAGGAAGTAAAACTCTATTTCTAACTTCACTAACTAGGAAGTCGAACAAAATAAAAAATTAAACTATCCTGTTTTTTAAATTTCACTCTAAAAAATATCTTCAAGGTGACCTTGGTATAATTATTATCCAATTTACTTCAATATCAAAGTTTTGGTGAATATTTTAGGGTATATTGTGCTCAGTATTAACTAGATTGTGCTTCTAGTATATTTTGTGGAAGAAAACAGTAAAAGGAAGCTAATTTTTGACGCGGTCAGTGGATTAGGAAATTTATAAAAGATTTGTTTTTGAACCTAGCTATAAAATAGCATGTGATTTATTTCAACTGGGTTAAAAATTCCTGGAACAATAAAAACTTGGTGGAAAAAAACTAAATTAAAAATTTAAATGATGTATGACAAAGATATTGAAAGAATTTCAAGTTGAGGACACTCCTTTGATTGCTTTCTGAAGTTTGTCTGTGTATGGATTCTGATATTGAAATGGTGATTGTGACTGTATAAATGATGTATCTAGCTATGTGTATTCTCCAAAATATTTACTGACAGCCAATCTTAAAGTTATGAAGCGTTATTTTGGAAGCGTTAACAGCCTATTTAGTACAGGAAATATTTTTCGTTAATACAAGCAAGGTGATGGAACGAGAGTTTTGATCAGTAAAATTAAAATTCCGGAATATTTGTAATGATGATCAACGGAAAATGGTTGAAACCCGATCCCAGAATGCAGTTCTGTTACCAACTAGAACAATATTTTAATCCACTTCACAATATGACCTTGATTCACAGCTCAAGGTCAAATAATCATTTTCAACAAAACCTAGGTAAGATGACATGTTATAGGGTATGAAACTGAGAAGGGTTTAGAATGGGAAAAAAGTAGAAACAATGTACCTGGTAGTAACTGGTTCAGGAAACGAAATTTGGAATTGAGGGAGGGAGGGAGGAAAGTCAGGGTTAAAGTAGTTGGGGCAGTCTGGGAGGGGCTGGGGGTCCAGGGAGAAACTAGGGAGTGACATGCCCTAAACATTACCTTGAATTTGAAAACCTGTGCATATACAGTGTACTCTATGATATGCGACTTCTGTGTATTACGACATCATTTTCTGGTAGCGATTGATATCCTTCTATACAGAAGAGGCTAAAGTTTAACATGAAATTCGGAGAATTATTGAACCCTGACAATTGGTAGAGTAGCCAGTGTTGATAAACCAAGTTGCAGAGTGGAATGGGAATAAGCATGCCCTGCCATTGATAGTATATTTCCTTGACCCAAGTTTTAAGATTTCAAGGTCTATTTTCCGTCAATTTATATCTGATAAGAATTTACGCTTTGGCATCCTTTTCTTACTAAATAAAACCTTTCATAACATTTGATCAATCTTTTATGACTGAACTTGTATTATTCGTAGGTTTTGATCATTACTGTGAAGGATGTGAGTAATACTAATACGTGGTTTCTTCCCTGTCATCTCACCGACTAACTCACTTCAGACGACCGAGAAACTTTGATTTAAAGTGAGGGACAGGATATGAGAAGATGACTAAATTATATCAGGGTAGAACATACTTCCTATTCTCTTTCTATCTTGCTTGGTTCACAGAGTTTAATACGGGTAACACGTAATAGGGGGTACTCAGAGATGACAACATCAAAATCAACAGTGATATTCTTAAAGAGACAGATTTGCCATCGTTTGACCAATCATATGTAAGTCTTAGAAACAGGAATTTGTTGGCAGAGCTTATTAATAATAGCGTTCACTGCTCATCATCGAAATTTGAGCTTTCAAATCCATAAGTATCCATAATTATCTGCGTTTGAAAGTTAAAATAACAAACAGAAATAGAAAGTAAAAAATGGTATTTTTGAAGGAATTGTGTAAATTTCTAGTTCTTCTGAAGACTATTTATATTATTTATTATATTCAAGACAGTTAAAAGCTGATAATTGTGAATTTTTAAAAAAAAAAAGAATAAAATTAATAATTATATTAGAATACAATGATAACTTTGAAAAAAATATAGAAAAATATAAAATTAGATCATAATTTAAAAACACAAAATGATAAATAGTAAACTAAACCAGATTGTAAAGAGGTTTTCTAAACTTTTTTTCGGGGACAGTGATCGCATCAATTTGTATCATTCCAATTTACAATTAGACTTCTGCGGTTCCTGCAATTCCACAAAAACTAAGTGTTTCATGACGTCACTATTTTCAAAATCTGCTAGTATTACAAAATGCCCTTTGCGATAAGAGACGTCAGCAAACACTTAGTTTTAGTGGAATTGCAGGAACCACAGACATCTGATTGAAATTTGGAATGGTGCAAATTGATGTGAACACATAAAAAGTTCAGAAAAACCTCTTTACAATCCCTTCAAATCTTAATTCACATATTAATGATGTTTCCTAGAATTTTAAAATTTTAAATTAATTAGAAATTTGGAAAGAAGGATATTAACTAATTAAAGGAAGTGGTAGAAGTTTTTCCAAGAAACTTTCTGAGAAAATATTTAAAATGAATGAGTTCAGATTTTAAAATTTGATTAAAAATTAGAATTTGTTTTAAATAGAATAATCTGATTGATAAGTAAAAGATAACATCCACAATGTTTCAACAATTTACATTGTCATCTTCAGTTTATATAGTATACTACTCCTAATGTAAACCACAATGTTCCTACAATTTACACTATCATTACCAATATTGATTAGGATTAATCTGATTGAAATAAAACGTATATAATCTCATCGCAGAGTAGAATTATTTAAAAGCGATCTTTTCCTGCTGTACACAAAGTTTCTACAATTTACACTGACATAATCAATATTTAGATAGATTAATCGACCTAATTTAATTGATTAAGAATTAGCGGAGAAACTGACGTTTATTACATAATGTATATTGACGTTCTAATTTATTCGTCAAGTTCGACCCAGTGACAAACAAACAAATCAACCTCTTGTTGATTTCTACTTGTTGATTTTAGACTTGAGCATTTTTTAACACGGGAGATTTCAGCCAACTACTGGTTAGATTTGTTGATCAGTTTGAGTTTAACAGTGATACAACTTGCTAAATGGACAGTTTACGTGGATATTTTTTTACGTTTTGTCGATATGAACTGTGGACGAGCTGGGGGACTGCATCATGGGTAGCGACGACCGACTGCGTGTTTACTTTTCTGGTTGTCCCTGTCAAGAAGCCAAGGTTACGAGGAGCAGTCTAACATTCCAACGTACCGTGTTAGTACTGAGTAATGTTTGTCTCGGCTTGTTCGACTCTCGGGACAGACGGTATCGGCAAGCCAGTGGTATTAAAACCAGCGAGAGGCACGTTTGTTCTCGTAAAAGGAGAATTAAAATTTTGTGACTGTTCTGTATGAGTTGTACAAATGGTTTTAACGATTGGTACGCCTTATTCCCTGGCGTCGCTAAGCGTCGCGGCTGCTAAATCTAAAGGTAGGATCGTCGCCGACTGATATTAAAAAATTTTTTTTTTTTTAATCTTCTAGCATAAAATTCTAGAATATAACTGTTACATTTTGAAAATAAAAGGCCAAACGTGTTTAATGATTTTTGATAATTTAAAACCAAACTAAACCAAGAATTTGTTACATGGTCTTAAAGTGCCCTGGTACTAGACTTGTAAAATATCTTAGTGCTTGCAAACTCAGAAATTGTCACAGCCCTCCTTCTGTTTATTTTGTTTCACATTTGAACTTATTTTTTATGAAGTAATTTTTTTTTCCTGATAAACTAATAAAATTATCTAGAGAAAATATTACAATATTTGAAATGTTTACAGTCAAATATTTATGTCAAGTACAAGACTAAATTAGAAAGTTAACTAATAAAAAGAAATAGACCTATTTTATAGAGATTAGAACACAAGGACTTGGGATATCCCACAAACATACAAGATAAAAGCAGGATTAAAAATTCATGTGAACTTTTTCTCTTTGGTAATTTTAAAACAATAAACAAAACCCCGTAAACAGTGTGGACTCTCTGAAAAGGATGCTTAGTTGAAGAACCTAAATTAGCTTAAAGATCCCTTGATGGTTGGAAATTGAAAAAGCACTAGCAGGATTTACCTCATTGTAAGCTGCATGTTGTTGGCTGTCTTTATTAGACCACATGGTACCGAAAAGTAGGATGTAAAACTCTATTCATTTCATTTCAGTATTTTTACTAAGTATGTTTAGTTGAGATATTAGTTGTATATTATTTTAAATTAGTTTAATCATGAGATATATCAATTAATTAGAGTTTGATGACAATTCTAAAATATTATTTGATTACAAATATTTCCCTGTTTAACTTAATTAGAAATTGTAACGAGAGTTCACTAAACTGTAGCTAAAAGATATTAAGAAAAGATGAGTAAAATATCACAAGACTACAGTGATTATGTGTTTATTATTTTGTGGTTTAATTTTCAATCTTGAGGTTGACAATTAATTTAATTATGGTTAGTAATATATTGAGATTTAGTTCAGATTTTATTTTGTGGTTTTTATTTTCTTAAATCTGCAAATTGTTTGTGGAAAATAAATTTGAAAAACTGGAATACATTAACTTGAGACGGTTTTCATGATATCTTATTTTAAAGTTAAAGCTATCCAAAAACATTACAATTACCATGTGAACTCACTTAAATGAATGCCAATCTTTAAATCAAGTTTTAGAATTGAAGTACCAGAATATTAACTGTGTGGACTCTCTGAAATAGATATTTAGTTGACAAATCCTTTCACTGAGTGGCATCAAGTACTTTGTCTTGTTTTATTCACTGACAGCTTTATCATGTATTTTCTTCAAATTTTTAGGAATTATTCTTGTATATTTTCAGGCAATCTTGGTGTAGCTATGACGACAGCCCAACCCTCCAACACCTCTGAATGGCAACTCTATAAAGTTCTGCAACGAGCCAACTTACTGCAGTATTATCAAGTCTTCATCGCTCAAGGTGAGACCACAATTTTCTTTTGAATTGGTCACATGATTTTTATTGCTCTTGCTTTTAAATTACGCATTGTATCTATGTAGGTCCCAATAGGTACTGAAATTAGTCTGAACCATGTTGCTTTAGTGTAAAAGACCTAATTCTGACTCGTAAAAATAAACTAATACTAGAGTTAAATTTGACTCTCTGTTGTTAATCATGCCTGAAAATAGTTCCAAAATTCTCAGGTTGTGACTTTGATTCAGACAATTTTTGATTTTTGACAAATTTCATATTATTTTTAAACAATCAAACTGGGCCATTTTCAGTGAATTTGTAACAAGTTTTAGAGAAGACACTGTCTGGCTGGGGAAATGTTAAATCATATCCCTGCTCTGTCAAGAAATAAAACCTCTGTGGTACCGGTATGATAAGCTATAAATAAAGCTCCTGTTTTAATTCATATGACCAAGTTAAAGTATGAAACAAGGGCGTAGAATTTTATCTGAAAATGATTCAAAACTCGGCTGTGGGAGAAAGAAGGTTGTTGATTGTTTGTTTTGATTTTCATAAAGTAAATATTGAAAACAATCATCTAAATAAACAATTCTGATCGGCCATGTTTGATTTTCTTGGTTACGATGAATTCCCATGGCGATGTCATATTGTAGAACTTTTCCGTTAGTGTCGCTTTAAGTAATAATCTTCGTAAACACCTGGACATTTTAAACAGGTGGAGCTCAAGTTGCATCTTCCGGGGAACGCAAATCATAAATTTATTCTAGGTGTACATCTAGATGGTAAAGATTCTAGGTGTAAATCTAGATGGTAAAGATTCTAGGTGTACATCTAGATGGTAAAGATTCTAGGTGTATATCTAGATGGTAAAGATTCTAGGTGTTAATCTACATGGTAAAGATTCTAGGTGTTAATCTACATGGTAAAGATTCTAGGTGTACATCTAGATGGTAAAGATTAGATGGTAAAGATTCTAGGTGTACATCTAGATGGTAAAGATTAGATGGTAAAGATTCTAGGTGTAAATCTAGATGGTAAAGATTAGATGGTAAAGATTCTAGGTGTAAATCTAGATGGTAAAGATTCTAGGTGTATATCTAGATGGTAATGATTCTAGGTGTATATCTAGATGGTAAAGATTCTAGGTGTACATCTAGATGGTAAAGATTCTAGGTGTAAATCTAGATGGTAAAGATTCTAGGTGTATATCTAGATGGTAAAGATTCTAGGTGTAAATCTAGTTGGTAAAGATTCTAGGTGTATATCTAGATGGTAAAGATTCTAGGTGTAAATCTAGATGGTAAAGATTCTAGGTGTATATCTAGATAGTAAAGATTCTAGGTGTATATCTAGATGGTAAAGATTCTAGGTGTATATCTAGATGGTAAAGATTCTAGGTGTATATCTAGATAGTAAAGATTCTAGGTGTATATCTAGATGGTAAAGATTCTAGGTGTAAATCTAGATGGTAAAGATTCTAGGTGTAAATCTAGATGGTAAAGATTCTAGGTGTAAATCTAGATGGTAAAGATTCTAGGTGTAAATCTAGATGGTAAAGATTCTAGGTGTAAATCTAGATAGTAAAGATTCTAGGTGTAGAATATAAAAGTTATGTTGTGAAGAATAAAAGACCTGGTTTAACTGGTCTGATAGTGATATGATATTCACGTTGATTGTGTTGTTTAATTTAACTTGATTCTTCATTCTCAAACATCTTTTATTCCGCGAAGTTTTTAATCGTCAAGATCGTAAAGGCTGGTTCAAGCTGTTAGTTTGCTTGCAATGACCTTTATCAATTCGTGACAATTTGTATTATATTTATCTCCATGTTAAGAGTAGAGTTTCAGATTGGACACAATGAAGCCTCAAAACTAAATTTTAAAAGATTTAAAAAAGAGAAGATATGATTATCCAGATGTTTGTAGATGGAAATGTTCGAACTTGCCTTTACAATAACTGCCAGTATAAAACTAAAACTGCAAACTACACATCAAAAAAGTGAAAACTTTGACCATAAAAACTCAGTGAATTGCACAAAATAGAAAAACTGGTTTCATTTCATGACAAACTTTAAATTGATTAATGGTTTCTTTTGCCGCTCTTTTTTCCCTCTCAAAGATTCCCATTTCCATGACAACCAAGCAGATAATTTGCAAAAAAACTCCACAACTCTCGAGTGAAGTAATGTTTTACAAAATATTCGCGAAGTAAAAAAAGGCGGTATGGTAAAATGTAATCTTATTAATTCAATGAAGTAACTATTCATCGAAAAGCGAAGTTTGTGTTTTTATTCTGAAATTTAAACGACTTGCAGATATATTTTTATATTTTTTCTTCGTCAAATTGCGCAAGAATTCTTGAGTTTAAACGTAGAATAAAAATGATATCAGCTCAATTTCACAACGCTTACAAATTGTGGTTTTTGTTTCACGGCAAGCTGATGAGTCATTTAACTAATGGTTGGTGTTAAAAACACTTATAATGACCAGTTTAATTCTCAATATTTTAACAAGTTTTATTATTCTTGATAAGATCTGAACGTCATTAAGAAAGCAGAGAGCACATATAACAAAAAACACAAGGATTGTTATTACAGAAGTGTGTTATACCATCATATATTTCCAAGTATTTTTTCTTAAATAATTCTTATTCTTTAAATAGATGGTTTTAATAATTCTTTTTTTTTTTAAATCTTTAATTAAACAGATGGTTTACTATGAAACTATGAAACACCTCTTTCTAAATAATTTTATGACATCTGGCGGCAAGAACCCCAAAAACAAAACTTGAAATCCAAAACATGATATTGATTGTATAATAAAAGTGAGACGAATTTGTACAAGTACTGAAATGGTCCTTGATTTTCACATTTTCATTCTTTTTCTCATTGAACTTAATTTTACTTATTTGTTGACAGAAAAATATTAGAAATAACCTGACCAGTTTGATCATTTTTAAATAGTAAAATTAGTATCTGTATAAACACTACTAATAGAAATATTCATCTGGGTCTAAAATAAAACATAAAAACTCTATACAAAAAAACGGAACTTGTTGTCAAAGTCTATATTAATAATAGGATAATAATGACCAGAAAAAGACTGGTTGATGGATCTACTGTGTAATAAATGTCACTATGACCTTATAACTTGGAGAGTTTTTACCCTCAGTATTTTACATTTCAAACTCCAGTGTGAGTTTTTATTTTCAAGGCAGTTTATGACATGTTGTAATGCCACTAGGCTTGTCAGTTATTCACTCTGTTTTTTTACTTGCTTTACGTTTTTTATACAGCTATTGTGATTGAGACTATAGTCTTCAATAACCAGTACTTTCTGTTGTCATCAATATATATTTTGATGTTATCTCTGATATCATTTTGTGACATTTTTACTTTGTCATTCATTAGAGAGTTTTGCTAAATTTGGACAAGGAGTTATTTTTCCTCTAAGATTTAAAATAATTAGTATAGCCTTCACTCCGTTTGGTTGTAGACACTAAATCAACTAACCTAAGACCTACCATCATAACTTCCAGATATTCTCAAACATCCTATGATCTCTGAAATTTTACTTATGAAATGAAATGAAGTTGTACATCCTCCTTTTCTGCATCTAATTGGTCTTTTGAAGACTAGCCATGCAGTGCACAATGAGGGAATTTGCTTCAACATGATTTGCATATTTAGTTTTATTAACCAATCAGATTTAAGGAATTGTTTGTATCAGCTGATAAACCACGATTCCAACTATTCATCTTACTTTTCAATTAATCAATCTGGCACCTGATTCATTTACGATTAAATGATATTGTATTATTAGCGTTATTATTTACCTAACAAGTTCCTGTATATTTTGTGATGATGATTTAATGTTCTGTGGTCAGATTCTCCAATAAATTCAGTATTAAATAATTTATAATCAATCGGGTTCCTGTATTAAATTTAACGTGAATTTTGACTTTCATCAGAGTTTTAACTTTTTATTAACTGACCTCAATAGTTTAAAATCAACTTGTCACACCATAAATATTATCCCCTTCACAAAGTTTTTATTTTAGCCTTCATTTTCATCCAATCAGATTAGTTCTAACAAAAATTAACGTTTCTCCTTTCACCAGTTTTTACTGAAATTGATTAAAACTTGAGAATTTATTTCTGAATAAAAAATCAAGATGGCAATTTTTCTCAATTTGAATTTTTTCAAAGTGAAAAGAAACATTGATGATTTTTTCCTGAATAATTTTACAATTTCTAAAGGCTATCAATTCTTTTGTTCGTAATTTTCATTTCCGACGGATTCCCACGGAAACAATATAAGGATTTAGATTATTTCTTATAGATATTATTTAGCAGGAATCAGCTGGGCTTCGTTCTAGTTACCGTCACTGAGATAAAACCTAGATTTTAAGAAAAAATGATATCTTTATAAGTTTTTTATACAGACCAGATTTGAAATAAATTAGAGTTTTTGATCAATATGATGAGGGAAATGTTTAAATCAAGTTAAATTTTGTGACTAGAATCACAGGTGAATAGAAATAATGTTATTTTATGGGTTTATAGAACTAAATTTCAAATCTAATTTAATAAAAATAGGGTCTTTTTTATGATTCAAATAAATGTTCAAAGTAAAATTTCTCCAAACCAACTGTACTGTGGAATGAATGTATGTGGCAGAAGTGGTTTTATACAAGAAATTTCTATCTTGTTACATTCTTCCCATTCTGTTTATAATTTCATGTATCATTATTTCTCTTGTCAATAAAATACTGTTTATACAAAAAAAAAAAAAAAAATTTATAATGCAGTAAAAAGTCAACACTGCCTTTGGTCTACAAAAATCTCGAGCACAATTCTTATATTGAAGTAAAATTACGTGTTTTGTACTTTAGTAAAATTGACACACACCTCAATTGAACGTGAAGTTACTTTGTTTAAACTTTTCAATTGGTCTTTATTGTTTGTATTTAACACCTAACTTTGTGTATTATAGAACAATTTTTCTTATAAAACATAAATTTTATTTCAATTAAAAACTGACTTTTACTTGAATTTTATTGAGAAATAATCTATAAATACTGTGTTCACAAACTGTGTTCAAATTCTAAAAATTTACTCACATGGTTTTCTGATATTATTTTTGTCAAAAAATGCCAGGGAACGGTTGTATTGAAAGCCTGGTCAGCTAGTGTGTGGTGATTCCAATATTTTGTTGTGACCTAGCTAACTATAGATAAAATAGAAATCACTTGCTCAATTCAAAACAACAGGTTACAGTTTCCCAAAAAAAATATCTTAAAGATGGGTTTCTGGAATTCTGCTGGTAATTCTCTTCTAATTTATTATGGACTTGTGAGGCAAACTGGTATTTTTCCAAGAACACCTCTACTTTCTATTCATATAAGTATTAGCATTTTGATTTTCATAAATGAAAATAAGGGAATCCATCTTTAAGATCAAACTTTATTGTAAATATGATATTTCTCCATGTTAAATTCCACTTTTATTACAAATTTTTATCTTAAGATTTTTTTGAGAACAAGGGCCCAGAGTCATTGGACAATCTCTGCAGGAGACGACTAAAGGCTCACTTAATCTTGATAAACAACTAGTAGTATATACAAATACTTCTAGTCTGTCAAAATATTCCACTGCTTTCTGTTAGAAGATGTATAACACATATAACATCAATCTTCTGTTTGACAAAAATCTTCTATGAATAGGGACACACACGTGGTTTTTTAACTTTTGTTATTCTGAAACTGCATGATAGGTAGTTATGATGCTTAAATCATCCCAAAGATTGTTAAAAACTGATTTATTTTGTGTATTACAGGAGGTGATGATGTACAACAGCTATGTGAGGCCGGAGAAGAAGAGTTCCTGGAAATAATGGCATTGGTAGGAATGGCCAGTAAACCTTTACATGTTCGTAGATTACAGAAAGCTTTACAGGAATGGGTCACTAATCCAGGTATGATTGTTGTTTTCTTTTTAATCTTGATAAAATTATAATTTCTCTATCTATCTTCTTTCACTTCTACCCTGAAGTTATGCAGTACAAAATTTCATGGCCAAATAAAAGAGATATAGAATGAACTCTTAACACAATTTAATATGGATTTTAGGATTTTCTAAACTTTATATAGGTATTGAGACCCATATGGCTTTTATTAGCAACATTATTATTCTTTATCAGTTGTCTGTGTTTCCTGTAATTATAGAATTGTTCACTATATATGACATCACTATCACCAAAGCTTGTGCTTTCCACGTTCTAGGGTTTGAAGGTCATTTTATTCCGAATTGAATCATTATTTTAAACTTAAAAAGTTGTCAAATAAGATTTGAACGACATTTAGTTGTTGAGAGTAGATATAACAGAAAGCGAAAGGGAATATGTTCATGGCTCTCCCTACCCCCTATATTGCTATATATTTATATTACCATAATTACTTCCTCCGTCTTCATCTTCATCTTATATCTGATGATGACACGTGTAAATTGAAATGTTGAAAGCACATATAACAGAAACACAGGGGAATGTATTTCATATTGCATCCCCCCCCCTCTTTTTGCTATATATTACCATCTTTACTCCCTCCTTCATTTCATCTGATGACAACACGTGTAAATTGTGTTGAAACATTATGTAGTTTGTTATTAATGAAGTGTGTTATATAGTAATATATTCCCTTGTGTTTTCTGTTATAAGTTGTAATATTTAATCTTTATCAACTGAACAATGACAATATCTGAACTTTAAAATGAAACGTAACACAGTGAGTTTTCCTTCACCAAAAATCACGAACGTTTCTTCGATTTCCCTTTCTGAAATCAACTAAAAACACGAAATAATTCTCATACGATGGTGTTATTTTCTTTATTGCTCGAAACTTCCTGGCCAGCATGTTCTATTTTTCACAAAAATATAAAAAAAATAAAATTTTATCATCCGTATCTTTGTTATAATCTTTCTCAATGGAGTGTGAAATTTTTGAAACATTAATAATTTTTATTATCGTTTCCCCTCGAAAGTTTTTAAAAATGATTTTTGTTGTTTCTTTTTGTTTTAATTTAATGACATTTTAATATGATGATTTTAATGAAAGTTCATTTGATTGATATTTGTTGTTAATTTCTTATAATGATATTATATTTGATTAACATGATCAAAGATTCTCCTGATAAACAACCCAACTTTCTTCAGGCCAAACCATCTTCTGAAACTCAAAATCCACAGACTAACAAACTGTCAAATACACACAGAAAGCCAGCGAAAAAAAATTATGATTTTTTTATTACATGGGTCAGAATTAGGTTTATTTCAAAGTCAAACATTTAGCTCATGACATTTCACAAGATATCCAAATAAACCCCAAAGTTAAATACAAAAAATTATTATAAAATGGAAATTGGTTGACAAGCTGAGAGGATTTTTCATAATGAAGTAGAGACGTAAAATAAAGTGGCAAAATTTTCTTAAAAAGATCAGAAATATTTCATCAGTTTTTAAATCAACCCCCCAAAGTTGATGAAAGTTGTTAATCTATGTGAAAAATGATAAAAAGATATTTTTGTTTGTATTTGTAGAGAGTTTTACGGAGTTAATATGATATTTTTGTTGTTTTTTTACAGGAAGTTTTCAGACTAGTAGTGGTAGTAGTAATAGTGGTAATGGAGGAACTCAGCAGACGTCACAAACAACCAGTAGTCTACCCACTTCCATACGAGAACAGACCTTACCAAACTATCAATTACATTCCAGTCAATCAAACTCTGTGGTAAACGCGCCCACTTGGAACCCCACGTCGCGGAGTATCAGTCCAGCTAGCAGGGGAGATAACCCTAGTCCTTCTTCCTCCCCCCATAATGATCAGGTAAGTTCCAGGGATCTTTACTCTATTATATAACTCCTACATCACAGAGTACTCCCTAGTCCTTTCTTACCTCCCATAATGATCAGGTACGTCCCCCGCTGTCCCCACCCCTCTATGTTTATAAACAAGGAAGAACAAAGCACGGTTTTCCGTTTACGTCCATTGATTTGTAAAAAATTTTTTGCCTCGCTTCACAATTGTAACAGTTCTCTCTTCTTAGAATGCGTAATGTTGAAAATTAAACAATTACACAATTTAATGATTGAAATGTTGACTGATAATAAAAATTTATTAATTATATCCAACATATTTAACATTTAATACGATGCCGAATTTAAACCATATTTTTTATATTATACTTAAAGTGATAAAAATTGTTTTAATATTGTTTTATTTTTAGTCTCTCACGTTACCACCGTTACCAAATTCTCCAATGATGACGCCAGTCCTGGTAGAAAGTCAAATCAACGCTATCGCGGAAGCGGCTGCCAAGTTTGCTAAAGATATGTCCCACTATGAACCAAAAGAATTAAATTTAAAAAAACCTATCAATAGAGAGATTCAGGTAAAATAATTTGTATTTATAATGGTGGTCAAAGGGAGATAATTTTGTTATGTTGTATCGTATCAGATCAGGTTTCTCTATCTAAAGTCAATCTAAAGTAAAGTATGGAGTTATGCAACAAGAATTTATTGTAAGATTTTTTCAGAAATAGAGATCAATCAATGAGATGGATTGATTCTATAAGAAAAAGGATAGATTGAAACACGATAGTTAGATTTTTAACTTGCTTGATACATTAAAGCTAATTCAGAATCGTTCGTAACATTAACTTGAATAGTTTACTTACCAGGATAATTTGACTCAGTGATAGTTGGTAAAAGATTTGACACGTCATACACCCAATCAGGTGTAGAACAGCAGGATATAAAACATTTTATTTTGTTTTTACAGGCGGTGATGATGATGACAGAGGATGATACAGGAAGAATGGAAGAGTTGAGGAAATATGCTGCTATTTACGGTAGATTTGATTCCAAACGTAAAAATGATCGACCCATGTCACTTCATGAGGTAAGAAAGATAGTTTGATGAAATATGTTGTAAATGATGTAGTGTTATATTAATAGGTAGAGCAAAACCACGTTTTTTGGTATATCCTAAACGCACCAATACACCAACTGGAAAATGGTGTCCATTTCTTTGTACAGTCCCAAGTCTGTTTTTGCAAGGCTTTCCCATCAAAGATTGGGTCACAAGAGGAACATTAAATTTATTATAACTAATTGTCTGGTTCTATTTGGTTTGAATCAAACTTTGATGATAAATTTTTTAAATCTATTTATAGATGTCAGTGAATGAAGCGTCTGCTCAGTTATGTCGTTACATGCCGTCATTATTAACAAGGCGAGAAGATTTATTCCCCTTGGCTCGACAAGTTGTACGGAATAGCGGCTACCAATATTCTAAAGGACATTCCAGGTAAGTTCTCTTAAAGTTTCTTTCCAAAATCCAATCTGGATCAGCTCTATGCCTGGGAATAAGTGTACAATGAGGGAATTTTGCCAGGACAGTGACATTAGCTTACTCTTTTGAACTGTCTAGGAATCTTTAACATGCACATTCTATAGCACATGGGGCTTTGGTTTTTTGTTCCCATCCAAACAACTAGACGCTTGCCATGTCAGCCCCTCTTACCTGCATCACTGACTGGGGGAAACTGGGTTGAAAAATCGAAGGTATTATCTCCACCTACGCTGGGATTGAACCCTGGACCTTCAGGTTAGCAAGTAAGGCGTCTATCTCACTTAACCAACGTGACCCCCCTACTTATCAGAAGTCCAGGCAGATTTCAAAATTTCATTGCTATATATTATAGTTTTAATGGAAATTGATATTTTTATATTATATGTCATGTGCTTGAATATTTTCATGGTAGAATTAGAAACACATTTATTTTTTTTTTTAAATTTTGAGTTTATTTTTTTTTGCATGTTTTTCAATCAAAATTGATGCATCTATTTTTAATTTATTTCTCCTAATTTTTGTTAAAAGCATGTTGTTTCTTTTAATCTCTTTCTTTCTGACTTTTTAACCTTAAATTCCTGATTCCTTTTTATTTGTGACATTTTTGGGTTGAAATTTCTCCGGAAAATTGTGTTTTTCTTCTCAATGTAAACTTTCAAAAAATTATATTTTTAACAACGCAAAGAATTTTTAAGACTGACGGTACTATTTTGCGACTGATTCGCTTACAAATTTTTCAAAATTTTTTTGATTTGCTCAGGCAATAATTTGATTTATCCATTTACACACACAACAGACTGAGAGTCCATATAAAATGTTAATCTGATATTTCTATGATCAAAACAAAACTAAATTCATTCAATAAACTGTCTAAATTTCTTTTAATATTTTATTTTCTGTTTCTGTTATTTTCGGCATGTTGCATGAATCTTAATATTTATTTTCAAACTAAACTCTAACTTCATATATATATATATATCTTATCACTGTTGTCAATTTATCCAAATTATTTGAAAATTGTGAAATATTTTTTGATGGTTTGACTTTATTCATGTTTAGGTTAAAAACATTTGAAAATGGGTTCAATGATGTCTCTTCCAAAATGTAAGCACAAAGTTCCTTATTTTATTTCAATTGATGGTAATTCATTATATCAGAAGGTAGTCAGCAAATATTCGCGAGTAACAAGAATGTTGACTCATCTTTATTTTCTTGAGGTGTATTAGCAGAGTAAGCAAACTCATTGATCAGGATTGAGAATCGACATAAGAATATTCTACTGTATGGATACTCTCGACTGTTATCTTATTGACTAGAGATGTAAGACACCACTTTTTAAGCAAATAAGGGATGAATTTAATATATGATTTAGATGTATACTGACTTCTATAGTCTCATGTTTTGGATATCGTACCTATCATCAGGACAGTTGGGCTTCTTACCTGAAAAATTCTTACTTTAAAACGAAGTTTACTTCCTGAAATTACAACAGAAAAGGAGTGTAAGATTTATGAAACAGACCCCTGGTTTAGTAATTTGATATGAAACTTGTAATCAAAGTAAGAGAAAGAATCAAAATGGAAAACGATTAAAAAGAAAACATTTTCCTATTTCCCTTTTTCTCCCAAGTTCCCCTCCCCCCAAATTTAAAATTAGAAGCATCAATTTTGATTGGAGTGGTTTGACAATTTGCCTTTGAATGAAAAACTAGAATTTGCAAAAATGAGTGTGGTTTGCTAATTTGTGGTTTGTTAAATTGTAAAAGGATATGGGTGACATTGTTAATGTTTTAGGGCAGCTAGTCAGTTTTGATTATGTAAAGTCAAAATCTGTTTTTGATGAGTAGAAATGTATGCATATTTTGATCTCTACAGCATTGTTTCATGTTGTAATTTTGATGACTCTGCCTGTGTTTTAGGGGAGCTGATATTAAGAAATTAAAACCAGAAAGTTTATCACCCAAACAATCAGAATATGAACGACTCCAGAGAGAGGTAAGAGATATTGGTATATTTTTGAACCCTTTGAAAAACAAAACGACCGTAACTAAAAAAAATCAAATGCAAGGAATTTAACGTCCTACTTTTCTGCACCATGTTAGCTAATGAAGACGGGCAACACCATGCAGGGTGTGATGAGGAAAATTTTGCTAGTAGCCTACTCTTTTTGATTTCCAATTGTAGAGGGATCTTTAACATGTACAGTCTGTAGCACATGGGCCTCTAGATGTTAAGAATACTGTATTTGAAATAATAATACAGTACACAACTGTTATAAAGTAACAGAAAAATATGTTATGTATTATCATCTTTAAAACTATTTTTCCTAGGAAAGGTTAACAGCTATTAATACAGAATTTTTAAAAATAAAAAGTCAAGTCAGTAAGGTTGAACGAGAGATTGAAGAATTAACAGAATCGGGAAACGCAGAAAAACTCCAGAAACTTAAAAATGAAATGGAGATATATAAAAATCAACAGATGCATCTGATGAAAGAACAGAGTGAAATTATACGCAGACAAAAAAGGTAAAAAAATATCGAAATTATTTACATTTTGTCATTGTGATGAAGATTTTTTATTGTATGTTATTCAAGATGTCAATGTAGAGCAGTAGAACTAACTGGTTTTATTAACTTTTCGATAAGACTCCCCTAAATTTCTGGAAATGAGTTGCAGATTCTTTTTTTTTTTTTTTCCGCGTAAGAAGTGCGAAAAGCGTCACCGTTTTCCTAAAAGTTCCGGAAATGAATTCAATAGTCACTTACCTCTCTTGCTGTTCACAATCCAAGATATTTATATTGTCCCAGTTGATGTCGGGATAACATGAGTACACTAGACTATTGTCAGTTGATGTCGGATAACATGAGTACACTAGACTATTGTCAGTTGATGTCGGATAACATGAGTACACTAGACTATTGTCAGTTGATGTCGGATAACATGAGTACACTAGACTATTGTCAGTTGATGTCGGGATAACATGAGTACACTAGACTATTGTCAGTTGATGTCGGATTTTGCTTTTGCACGACATCAATGAATTGAGAATTATTCTGCAGTTTATTTGAAAATCTTTGAATGAGTGAAATTCCAACTCTCTGTATTATTATTATAGATATTTAATGAAAAGAAACGGTGAATTAGGTTTTGATGGCGAAGGTAAGTTCTGATATATTATAGGGATTTTATCATGTTAGCCCCCACTATCATCTTCAGTGAAAGATGGCTGCAATGTTTTGGGGTTTTGCCTCAACCTGTAATGGAATCGTATTATGAGTTTAAAATCACTGATTTATGAGAATAGTTATTATTATGTTTTTATTTTATCATGGATCTGTTTTATTAGTATTTTAGATTTTTGAGTAAAATCCTCACTTTTCCTCAAATACCTTTTTTTTTATAAATTTTTTTTTTTTTGTCGATCTTTCAGATTTTTCCTCGGGTCGATCACCGAATAATTCAAACGACAGTTTCAGTTCATATTATACGGCCATCGCGGAGTCGACCCAATCCATGGGCGGACAATTCAAAGAGACTTTATTTGACGAAGGACTTCGTATTGCTCAACAATATGGGATGGCGGGGTTCGCTGAGGAACTAAAAGAATTACAATCATCAAAACCAGCTTCGAGTAACGATGGTGAAGAAAATTCCGTGTCAAGTGAAGACAATAACTCAGATAGCGGAATGGAGGAGGGACAAAATAGAAAACGGAAATTGGACTCGGAAGAAACCGATAGTGTCAAACAATTAAAACTGAGCAATAGTGACTTTAAACTCAAACAAAATGGCGACCATAATCTGTCGTCTGCTAGCCAAATTCCCGCCGCTTCCAGTCCTAAACTTGTAACAGGAAGTGGAATGTGTACTGAAGCGTTAACCAATCCAAACAATGGAAATGGAGATATTGTTTTATAATATTGTCACAAATTTCTTAATATTGTCTCACAAATTGAGCTGATTGGTTCAAAATTTTAAATTTTAAATTTCCTTAAGTTGTTTCTAATGAATGAGTTCTGTCCAAATTTGACAAAAAAAATAAAAAATGGTCAACTGAACGCAGAGAATGTTTTTTTTAAAATTTATCAATCTCTATATAAAAGCAATGAATTTGAAATTTATTACATATCTCGAAAATATGAAATTTAAAAATTTGGACCAATCAGCTACCAGATTAATATAATACTTTATGTTACTGTTTTCATCGTGTACAAAATATCATCTTCTCATAGTTCTTTATTGTTAAACGTCTGGTTATCAGTGTCTTTATGTCTTTATGTCTTTATGATGGTGTCTACATGTGATTACGATGTCTTCATGTCTTGACAATGGTGTCTACATGTGAGTATGGTGTCTACATGTCTTGACAATGGTGTCTACATGTCTTGACAATGGTGTCTTCATGTTATTATGGTGTCATTATGTACGTACGTACATATGGTGTACGTTTCTAAGCTAAAATATGATATAGGTCACTTGTCTGAAGATCACATAGCGTGAAACTCTGAGTAACAACATGTTTTTTTAGGTTCTGTTTTAATATTTCTAGTTTCTATTACTAGTAATACTACCCAAACCTAAAAATAGAATGCTTTGGTTTATGATTTGAAATCTCCCAAGATTTGCAGGAATTGATTGTTAATATACAACAAATATTATATGAAGAAAAAGCGTTAAGTTGGTAATAAACTGTTTTATATTAGAGCCTCTAGAGGTGATAACAAGAGTTATAAACCAAGTAACAAGTCTGTCAAATAACAATAGCTATAATGTAGATTGTATTTATGTTGAAGAAGATAGAGAGTTAATATATTATGTTTGTTTGTTTGTTTGTTTTGTTTATTTATTTCTGATTTCATCATCTTATTATTATTATTATTATTATTTATTAAGAGTTCTGTTAGTCATATCTTTCTTTTAGTTTCTGTCAAAAATAAACAAGACCTTTTCTAGACTTTGTTTGTGTATCGCAGACACTCGTGGATTCTATTTACACCATTCTGATTTGGCTTCACGTTCAATGTCTGTGGTTCCTATATATCCAGAATTTTTATTACCAGTTCTGACTTCCTATCAGAGAAAGTATTCAAGCTTAGTGGTATATAAGATTTGAACGACATATAGAAGCGAGGAGCACATATAACAAAACACAAGACAATATTATTAAATATAACACACTTCTTTAATAAGGTCTGATGAGGACATGTGTATATTGTGTTGAAACGTTATGTGCCCAACCTTAATAAAGAAGTGTGTTATATTCCATAATATGATCTTAAAACAGCTCAGATAAGAAATTTCAAATAGAAAAAAGAAGATTATGATTTAGAAAGATAAGGTATTAAATCTGATTTCTGAAAGACAAAGAAAGAAAATTATGATTTAGAAAATAAAGTGCTTGTTTATTTATTAGAGTGGTTATAGAGTATTTTAGATTTGTTAGAATTGACATGTTTTAGTTGTTGTTTAGTGGGAACTTGTTTTAGTTTTAGAGGGAAAGAAATCAACATATCATTACTGTAATGAAGTTAAAGTTGTTTTCCACCAAACTTGAAGGTTAGAGGCCACTTGATTGGAGAGTTCTCCACGTTTGGAATGCATGGAATCAACAGAGCGTTCAATGAAACAAGTTGAAACAGAGTTAAGAACACATTTCACGCCGGCCAAAAAAAAATTGGAATTAAAAAATGCGGAGAGGGAAATTTTTGATCATGACATATTCCGCTTCTTTACCATTCGATTGGATGCTAAATTAGACCAGACGGAACCTGTTCAGAACAAACCAATCAGGTGTCACCTTAAGTTATAATTGCTGAAAGATAAACTAATGATCTGCCATTGTGCTATGTCGTGCCTGATATATATTGAAGGGTAATATATAAATTGGTAGATAGAATTCGAAGATACTCAAATTGTAAACTATTCTTGCCAGAAGATAATATTTATAGCATAATTTTATTTCATTTATACTGGATACGATATTGATAATGATAAAAATATTAATCAAATCAAGATTAAATAACAGTTCTTTATTCTGATTGGTTGATTAAGCTACGCTGTTTTTGGTCTGTTTCTCAAAAAATCGCTCTTGAAACTTGTTTTTATAATCAATATTATCATCATTTGACCTATACTCAATTTGTTTTTTGAAATAATTTTTTTGGGATTTAGAAAGATTTAAAGACAAGCAAGTTATAATTTCTTCATCTTTGTTTTTCATCTTCTTCATCTTGTACTTTTCATCATTTCTTCTTATACTCAGATATTTCATTTTCATCATGGAAATTATTTCATAGTTTTACATTTTCTACCTGAGAGAAGACTAGCATTCCAGTTATAAAGAGTGCTTGAAATGTTATATTCTGGTAAAATTACAGCTCTAGATATTTTATTTTGTATATTTTGTGGGGTGAACTGAAAATAAGTGAAGTAATCTCTAGAAAAGTGGGCTCTCTGATTAATATTTTCACCAGCTGAGATCTTTGTTTAAACTTAAGTATTGAAGTAGTGGAATGCTCAAAGATGTCAAAATAAAAACTTCTCAGATTATCTGTAAACATATTCAGCTAGATGGACATTTACCCCTGATAGAAATACATTACCCCTGATAGAAATACATTACCCCTGATAGAAATACATTGAATAGAGAGAGAAACTATTTATCCTTTATAACCCCTGGTAAAATACAAAGTATCCTCTTCTCCAGAAAATGTAAAATTATGAAATATTAAGATATAGATTTGGAAGGCATTTAATAAGTCTCATGGAAGAATCCATAGCTTTGTTCAATTTCCAAATTCTATCAATATTTATTTTATTATTATTATGTTTTTTCTATTCTATATGTTTATATTATCTGTTATATTTTCACCTTTTCATCAGAAAAAAACAAATACCATATTTGTCTAAAAAATAAAATTTGAAACTTGTCCCTTGGTCAGTTGAAGTCAATAATTTTGTTTATGTGGATTCTTGAAAAATATAATACTTTGACAATTTTTCACTCACTATTTAGAAAAAAAAATAACTAAAATATGGTAAAATTTTAAACAATGTACTACAAGATATGACAATATTTGAACTTTAATGTACATTAAGTTTGTACAACTTTGTATTACTCTGTATCTGAATGTGGTAAGGTGTACAACAATGTACAACAATGTAACTGAATGTAAAATATAAAGATATCAACTGAAGATAAAATTGTTGTTGAAGATTGGATGTATTTGTGAAATTTTTTGTTAAAATATTTTTTTTTTGTTATAATATAAATCTTTAATTAAAGAATATTGAATATTATAGTTTTTTTTATATAATATTGAGGAGTGTAATAAACAAGCAACATTCTTAACACAGAAACTTGGTGTGGTCCTAATTTCCTGGATTCCTGGGAATGCTGACTCATTTTTATAATGTTGCCATGCACAGGCCCATAGCTGAGGGGAGGGGAGGGGGAGAGGGAGCATCTTAGAGATGCAATTGGTAGTGTGATATGTGGAGTAAAATAATTAAGACCCCCTTGAAAAATTTCCTTTCTGCCTGAGATCCTTTGAACTATCATATTCTATCCACACAGGACAACTTGATTTGAGAATGGCAGTTATAGTCGTTTAGACCAATCAAAAGGTTTCATTTTTGCGGTTTTGTTTTGTTGAAATGAACACACAATTTTAAATATTACAAAAGCATGGGAAACCCACCTCACAAGTGATTGAAATTCACCGACTTATTCGAAACTATTTGGAAAAGTTAACGTACGGCGTCGATCTATTTATGTATAAGGTGTTCAAACCACGAGTGTGTAGGATGAATAAAGCGATCAAGAAATGTAAAATATAGTTGAAGCGAGGTAATTACTTTTTAAACTACAGACAACAAACGATGGATTCAAACCAAAACCACAGTCTACCGCTCTGACAGTCAGGAAGAGCATTTCAGATTCTGCTTCGTGAATTCTAATCTATGAGGAGGAGAGTCTGCTTTCAATTTGCCTGACGATTGATTCCAAATCTGAGACAGACATTGACAGTTCTCGAGATCTCCCTGACGTCATGTTGGATATCCATTGTTTTTTTTTTATACACAGGGAGGTAGTTAATTTATTTCCAATACTAGAAAAATGATTTGAAAGTAACATTTCTGTAGATACATTGGAAAATCATACAAATTTGATGAATATTTACGTGAAAGTTATGTAGCCCAGTGCGAGAAAATGAATAATTGTGTATGATCTGAAGTCAAATCAAGTCACTAATAATTCATAGTTACCTCCCTTTATACGTTACAGACGATTTTCTTTAATGAAGAGTCGGTGAGCCTGAAACTGTTCTACTTGTTGTTTTATTTGTATTTTTGTTGTTTGCGGGACGTTTTCCTTAAGAACGATGAACGAGAAAAACAGACAGAGAGCGTCAAGTCAATATAGAAGATGAAGACAGAATTGAAAGTTAGTCTTGTCCAGATACTAGCCAACGATTCCAACATAAGGTCAGTTGGAAGATTATTCGCTATAAACGACAGGTAAGAATATAAAAAACGTTTTAATTGCTCATTTTCTTCGTAAACTTGACGAAAAAATGAAAATTTGTTCTTGTTCAATCCCATTTCTCCACAAAGGTCAGGAGATGGCTGTAATGCAGACCTAGAAGCAATCTATTTACATTTTCTACACCTCTATACACTTTTTTCAGCTTGATTATCTTAACTCCTCCATTGTCAAGGTTCCTAAACTACTGGAAAAAAACACGTATATTTTAGTCAATCAAGTTACTGACAGAAGGTGGAATAAATGAAAGATCCAGGTAGGCTATTTCCACAGGTGTTAAGGAATTAACAGTCGGTAAAGTAAAAAAACAACCTTAGATTTAGTTGTAATACAAAAACCACAGACATTTGATTGAAAATTGGAATGGGGCAAATCAATACTATCAGTATTCCCGATACACATGAAATTTGAGGATTTGAGATTATTCCTTAAGCGACATTAAGGGAATAAAGGTTGTAACAAAAGCACAGGCACAGGTGGTTGGAGTAGAGATCATATTAAATGACGTAGCACAATTTTATGGAATGCTATTATATCATTTTTTATTGTATACAACGTTTCTACAATTTACATTGTTTTCATCAATTTATATGGTATACTGCTCTGAGTTTTATTGTACACAATGTTTCTACAATTTACATTGTTTTCATCAATTTATATGGTATACTGCTCCTGAGTTTTATTGTACACAATGTTTCTACAATTTACATTGTCATCATCAGTTTATATGGTATACTACTCCTGAGTTTTATTGTACACAATGTTTCTACAATTTACATTGTCATCATCAGTTTATATAGTATACTGCTCATGGGTTTTATTGTACACAATGTTTCTACAATTTACATTGTCATCATCAGTTTATATAGTATACTACTCCTGAGTTTTATTGTACACAATGTTTCAACAATTTACATTGTCATCATCGGGTGAAAAAAGAAAGATGTGTTCTGTTATTGAATTGAGATAGACGAGAGAAGATCATGGCCATGAACTATTGAATGGATGTGTCTATCATAAATACATGTAATTATTGGTAACTGGCAGGTCGTTATTGATATACACTTTATAATATTCAATGTACTGGGTCGTGACATATCGTCTTACCCTTATTTTCATCCTTATTCAGAGCCCCGTTATCGTTAGAATGGTAATTTTGAGTAAGGAAATATTTTATTTCTGTACAATCTATAGGGTCGGGCCATATCGTCTTACCCTATTTTGATTGTGATTTACGGGCCCGTTTCGGAAAGGGGGTAATATTGAGTCAAATTGCTCACTTGAAGTCAGTTACTCTGATGGTTATTAGTATCGATAGATATACGTGTAGGCAAAAATAATGAAATGAATAAATGAAGTTTTACGTTTTCTGCACCTGATTGGGCTAATGAAAACGGGCAATGTCAAGCTATTACGAACTGTCTTGAATGCCTTGATATAATAGGCTATTTTGTAATTTTTGAAAGTGTGTAAATGCATAGATTTGATTGGATTATATGCTAGAGAATACAGCCAATCATAATTCGCGACATAAAGACTGCAAACATTATGGCTATAGACTTGCTGTCGATGGCTGCTTGGCTGTTTTCCCTAGTGTACAATCCAATCAAATTGCTGCATTTACACACTTCTATGATACAAGAAAGACTCTAATGAAGTCACGGTAGAAGATACCTTAACATTGTGAAGATGGTAGCTCTGTGGTCGGTTTATTTCAGACCGGGGCTCAGGTATTAAATATTGTCTTTTCGACAAGGGATCTCAATGCTTTTACAAGGTGGAGAACACGTGGAAGAGATCAACCCAAGAGACAATTCGGTGAAACTTGTTTACAGTTTACAGGTTTGATAACAATATTATGCCCTACCTTGATTGAAAGGTATGGTAAGATTTGTGATAATGCGATCAAATGATCTGGTACAGCCTACTCACTAGTCACACTGAACTTGGATTTTTTTCTGTCAAAATATTCGAATTTAGTGTCATTTATCTTTGAAGCTCCTCGGGATCATCGATCATCACAAACTATATAAACACACTTCCTTCACAATGATTCCACGAAAATATAACCCACATTTAAGACTGAAAATTCTCTCCTGTAAAATAATATTTCCAAATCTTACAGTTGCTAGCATTTTCATTAATCTGAAGACAATCTTGGACTCTCCTTAGTTATTTTAGAGATGATGTTTCGATGACCCCCCCCCCCCCCCCCGAAA
>NW_008710086.1:458442-460046 GCF_000327385.1 Lottia gigantea | reverse complement strand
GATTTAGAGGGGCGTGAATTTCAAATTATTGCACGTGGTAAAGTGCCGTCAATTCGGCGGCACGATTTTGTCTGTCAACTCGGCGACAATGTGTACAGAGTTAACTCGGCGACAAGTATGAAGCATGCGAATTATCTTCCGTGTTAAAGAGTTCTTATACAGGGGAGACGATAGCAAGGACATTTTTGTATTCTAATCATTATTTATTCAACAATAACATTAACACATTAACAATAACGAGTAACAATCGGTTCAGTAAAATCTACAACACGACCAATTTCTCCAAGTAACGAAGTAATCGACATATCTCCACTGTAGTATGTCGCCCAAATCATAAAAATATTGGCTTATTGTGTTCTGAAGGGGTTTAATTGAAAAGGTGGGGAGTACAAATGGCGTATCAAATGCAACACATGGTACAGTGTATACCGGTCTCAATGATCGTGACACGGATTATCTTCAATATCAGACTTTATATAACCTAAAAATACCTCAACATATTTACAATATATCGGTTAGTCTCCCATTATCCAACTAAACTGGGCTTAATGCGAGATGATCTGAGAAACAGGTAAAATTACAACTGATCCATTAATTATTTGACACGGTTAACGGAGTTACATCGGATTATATTTCGAGGACTTGAGGCTAACAATAATCCAAACGTCCTTATGAGATCAAGTTGGTAGTTGGGGGTGGTGATCAGTATGATTGATAATAAGACACTACGTATAGTTCTTACATGGAAATAACACACACGGCCGCAGTTCAGAACCATTTTGAATCACTTCCTCGACACAATAAAGTGTGCAGAAAAGTAGGACGTAAAACTCCATTCATTACATTTTTCGACACAATAAGTCGAATTTCGAAAAAGGTTATTTCAACAAAGACTTCAAAGGTTTAGAAATAGGTTTAAATGTGATTTGAAGGATTTGTTGAAATAACCTTTTTCGAAATCAAGAAAGTATAAGCGATCCAAATTGGTCAAATTGTCAAGCGGGATGGGAAATACACGAGCTGCGTTGTATTCGTACAGGAACCGAGTTGTATTCATACAGGGACTGAGTTGGCATCATACAGGAACCGAGTTGTCTTCATACAGGAACCGAGTTGTATTCATACAGGGACTGAGTTGTCATCATACAGGAACCGAGTTGTCTTCATACAGAGACCGAGTTGTCTTCATACAGGGACTGAGTTGTCTTCATACAAGGACCGAGTTGTCTTCATACAGGGACCGAGTTGTCTTCATACAGGGACGGAGTTGTCTTCATACAGAGACCGAGTTGTCTTCATACAGGGACCGAGTTGTCTTCATACAGAGACCGAGTTGTCTTCATACAGGGACTGAGTTGTCATCACACAGGAACCGAGTTGTCTTCATACAGGGACTGAGTTGTCATCATACAGGAACCGAGTTGTCTTCATACAAGGACCGAGTTGTCTTCATACAGGGACCGAGTTGTCTTCATACAGGGACCGAGTTGTCTTCATACAGAGACCGAGTTGTCTTCATACAGGGACCGAGTTGTCTTCATACAGAGACGAGTTGTCTTCATACAGGGACTGAGTTGTCTTCATACAGAGACCGAGTTGTCTTC
>NW_008710086.1:447216-458392 GCF_000327385.1 Lottia gigantea | reverse complement strand
TTGTAAAAAGTAGATGTAAAAGTAGATGTAAAAGTAGATGTAAAAGTAGTTGTAAAAGTAGATGTAAAAGTAGTTGTACAAAGTAGTTGTAAAAGTAGATGTAAAAGTAGATGTAAAAGTAGATGTAAAAGTAGATGTAAAACTAGTTGTAAAAGTAGATGTAAAAGTAGTTGTAAAAGTAGATGTAAAAGTAGTTGTAAAACTAGTTGTAAAAGTAGATGTAAAAGTAGATGTAAAAGTAGTTGTAAAAGTCGATGTAAAAGTAGTTGTAAAAGTAGATGTAAAAGTAGATGTAAAAGTAGATGTAAAAGTAGATGTAAAAGTAGTTGTAAAAGTAGATGTAAAAGTAGATGTAAAAGTAGATGTAAAAGTAGATGTAAAAGTAGATGTAAAAGTAGTTGTAAAACTAGTTGTAAAAGTAGATGTAAAAGTAGATGTAAAAGTAGTTGTAAAAGTAGATGTAAAAGTAGTTGTAAAAGTAGATGTAAAAGTAGATGTAAAAGTAGTTGTAAAACTAGTTGTAAAAGTAGATGTAAAAGTAGATGTAAAAGTAGTTGTAAAAGGGTGGTGATGGATAGGTTTTCTATTGTATTATTATCTGTTTTATTTACTTTTACCAAATTCTCCACACTTTATCATGGTATTGGATACTAGAGTATTGTGGTCTGAAGTAAAGGGAGATAATTCCTTATTGTTCTTTTATTTACTCTTCATGTAATCTGAGTTTAAAGTCATTGTATGAGAGAGTGAAAATCTTGTCATGTATATAGTGAGTTGATATCAGGGTGTGGTGGGGTTTATTTTGTTTATCTTTTTCATATTGCTAGATGTGAACCCTGGAAGGCTACTATTTGTGCCCTCCAATAGCCCTCCCCCTCCAAACCCAAACCCCAACCCCCAACTCTCATATCCCTGTAAAGTAAGGTCAATTTCTATACGCATTCCCCCATTTCACTCTGAAATCTTGTACATGTATATATTTAGTTAATATCAGGGTGTCGCGGATCTATTTTGTACATTAATACAAGTGGTGACCTCTCTCCCCAAACATAACCCCATATCTAACTGTGGGTACACCTCTGCAACTTACTATCCAACCCCCACCGCACTTTTCTAATAAAATATCTTGTATAAAGTGAGTTGAAATCAGGGTGTGGTGGGTCTATTTTTTTTACACTAGTGTTATCCGTGTCCCATGTGACGAGTAAGTACAATAGGTGATAATGTCTGATTGTTATGATGCGTAAAGAGTTTTATTGACAAATTGAATTTGATAGCTCTGTCTCCTTTCATTTATTGTGTAGTTTCTTTATCAACAAACTGGTCACCATTAGAACCAGTTTCATTACCTAAAAAGTTGGTGAATTATGGTCATAAGTCGAAAGCACAGGCACGGGATTGCGAGCAGTGATCACTATTAGTATTAAGGTATATTAAGACAACTATTAGTATTGGGATTTGATTGAGACAATTCATGGAAGGTAGGCATAATCTTATTTACCCGTTTCGTGAAAAATACATCGAAAAAAATCAATTTTAGAGGTATACTTCCTCTTAGGATGACCAAACAATTGAAATTTTTAAACTTGGTTCAAATGCAAGACTTTATTCAGTGTCAAAACTATACGACAAAATGCCTAAATAATTCATTACATCCATAAAACTAAGCAATATTTATAAAACTAAGTTATAATCCATTAAACTAAACAATTTGGAAACAAACTTAGTTCAATGGATATATCGTATTATTTATTCTATTCTTTAGTCATGGCACCCGGTACAAGTTATGGACATATTATCCTCTTGTTGACCAAGTTCGAGACTTTCTATGTCCATTAAAAGAGGTAGTGTTCCTTTAAGTAGAGAAATGTCATACTTAGTGGTAAGACTAATTGAGAAACAGGGCATTTTGGGCTGATTCCAGAAAACTAAACAAGGGTATATCATGGCTACTGTTTCATTAAAAAAATACGATCAAATTTGTAAACGCCTTACATTATATTCACGCATTTTTGTGAAGCACAGAAGGTATACTGGAATAAGTGTATATAACTATACTCTTAGATCGGGAATTCATCTTGAATTGTTCCAACTCTCATGTACAGGGGTGAACAGTTTTGATATCGTTTTTTTGCAAATCGTTAAAAGCTCTGCTCTCTTTCTGCTTGACAAGAGGCTTCCAGTACTCTGTTTGACACTTCTTTGATAATACTGTAGAGGCATCTTCAATAAAAAAAAAACTACGAACATTTATTAACCGGGGTGATTCTCGATTGAGAAACACCTGCTCGACTAGCAGAGGGGTAGCAGGAAGCCCACGATGATGAACAACCCCCTTTCAATTCCCCATATCACCGTATAGCCAGCTACCCAAGAAGCAATAACGCTGAAACAAATCTCAAAAACTCAAACTGGATAATGTCGTTTATTGATGACGTGTAAAAGGGGGGGTCATATAACGTTGCCTTGTCTTATGCCTATTTGCGTTTACATTTTATTTCACGTCGGCCTGTTCTAATTTGCCTTGAAGTTGATTCAAATTTTTCTTGCTATTCAACTAGAAGTTGTGTTTCTAATAAATTAAGAACGCTGGCCGAGGCAGTCTGTAGCATGTTTCAAATTTATCTTGCTCTCAAACTAAAACTTGTGTTTCTTATAAATTCTTTGAGAGCTCTGACCGAGGCAGATGTTTTTTTACTTGCCTGAGAATGATTAAAATTTATCTAACTGTTTCTATTAATTATCTTAATGGGCTTTCCCATTGGAATTGATTGTGCAGTTTTTGTCACAGATCGCAGACGATGAGTAGTCGTCTGCGGGTTCAAATATTTGAACAGCGATCAACAAACGTGTCAAGTAGTCTAATATTACTGGATAAACGGATTAGACATGGTTCGCTGGGTGTGTAGAAACGTTATCCAGATCCTAATATTAACGACAGTTGTGGGTTTGTTGCACATGTAGAAACGTTATACAGCCCCTAAGATTAACGACAGTTCATCCAACTTGTAGAAACGTTATCCAGTCACTTCTATTGACGACAGCTGTCATTTGAGACTGGTCAATCAGATATTTACCTTCCTAATTGAGCCCTTCTATTTTATAATGAGGTAATCTGTTGGTTAAATGGATAAGGACAAGTAATGCTTGATTTGTGTTGATCGGAGAGTTTGGTTAGCAACGAGACGTATTCGCCTCATTTCGTTCAGTCACGGCGGCTGTACATCATCTAGTTTTGACAATCTGTCACCGTGTAGTCTGTAGCTCTGGTGTGGATCTATCCTGAACATTCTTGAGCTGTTTTCGTCGTGTAGATCTATCCTGAGTTTTTCGTTTGAAAATTTTAGTGAGATTTTTCAGAGAATTTTTTCGTTGACACTTTTCAAGAACTATCAAGAACTTTTAATTTAAAACCTTGAGTGGTCGTTAGATGCGTCAATATTTTTTCTAGCTTGTACTAAGGATACAGTTACACGAGCAATATTTGACTAGAAATTGAAGTCATTCAAGTGTGGATCTACTCTATTTGGATATTTTTCGATTTAAACGCAACTGGTTTTAGAATTTCTAAGAACATTTGAATTTGAGGTTTGACAACTGGACACTGGTTGTAAAATATCTAAGATTGTTTCTTGGAGATGATAATTCACGTTCAGGGTAAGACTTTTATTTCTTTTAACTTGTTGATATTCAGGGCCGTTGTCACAGACCCCGCCCACCTACCGGCAACCGACCAATTCTATTACTGCAACTTAACATCATACACCATTGCCCTTGCTAGATATATTACTTGCCCCTCCCGACAATCAAGTCTGGCTACGGACCTGATTCTTCTCTACTTGTTGCTTTATATTTTTGCACTCAATTTCTTCGTGCCATTTTCTTTTAATGAAAACCAAAGTAGAACTTCTTAGTAACATTATATTCAGGGAAATAACACTTGGAATCTCAATAATTTTCAAGGAGCATGCTTCAGAAAGAAAATTGGCATCATAAAATATTTATTGATTTAGAGGGGCGTGAATTTCAAATTATTGCACGTGGTAAAGTGCCGTCAATTCGGCGGCACGATTTTGTCTGTCAACTCGGCGACAATGTGTACAGAGTTCACTCGGCGACAAGTATGAAGCATGCGAATTATCTTCCGTGTTAAAGAGTTCTTATACAGGGGAGACGATAGCAAGGACATTTTTGTATTCTAATCATTATTTATTCAACAATAACATTAACACATTAACAATAACGAGTAACAATCGGTTCAGTAAAATCTACAACACGACCAATTTCTCCAAGTAACGAAGTAATCGACATATCTCCACTGTAGTATGTCGCCCAAATCATAAAAATATTGGCTTATTGTGTTCTGAAGGGGTTTAATTGAAAAGGTGGGGAGTACAAATGGCGTATCAAATGCAACACATGGTACAGTGTATACCGGTCTCAATGATCGTGACACGGATTATCTTCAATATCAGACTTTATATAACCTAAAAATACCTCAACATATTTACAATATATCGGTTAGTCTCCCATTATCCAACTAAACTGGGCTTAATGCGAGATGATCTGAGAAACAGGTAAAATTACAACTGATCCATTAATTATTTGACACGGTTAACGGAGTTACATCGGATTATATTTCGAGGACTTGAGGCTAACAATAATCCAAACGTCCTTATGAGATCAAGTTGGTAGTTGGGGGTGGTGATCAGTATGATTGATAATAAGACACTACGTATAGTTCTTACATGGAAATAACACACACGGCCGCAGTTCAGAACCATTTTGAATCACTTCCTCGACACAATAAAGTGTGCAGAAAAGTAGGACGTAAAACTCCATTCATTACATTTTTCGACACAATAAGTCGAATTTCGAAAAAGGTTATTTCAACAAAGACTTCAAAGGTTTAGAAATAGGTTTAAATGTGATTTGAAGGATTTGTTGAAATAACCTTTTTCGAAATCAAGAAAGTATAAGCGATCCAAATTGGTCAAATTGTCAAGCGGGATGGGAAATACACGAGCTGCGTTGTATTCGTACAGGAACCGAGTTGTATTCATACAGGGACTGAGTTGGCATCATACAGGAACCGAGTTGTCTTCATACAGGAACCGAGTTGTATTCATACAGGGACTGAGTTGTCATCATACAGGAACCGAGTTGTCTTCATACAGAGACCGAGTTGTCTTCATACAGGGACTGAGTTGTCTTCATACAAGGACCGAGTTGTCTTCATACAGGGACCGAGTTGTCTTCATACAGGGACGGAGTTGTCTTCATACAGAGACCGAGTTGTCTTCATACAGGGACCGAGTTGTCTTCATACAGAGACCGAGTTGTCTTCATACAGGGACTGAGTTGTCATCACACAGGAACCGAGTTGTCTTCATACAGGGACTGAGTTGTCATCATACAGGAACCGAGTTGTCTTCATACAAGGACCGAGTTGTCTTCATACAGGGACCGAGTTGTCTTCATACAGGGACCGAGTTGTCTTCATACAGAGACCGAGTTGTCTTCATACAGGGACCGAAATGTCTTCATACAGAGACGAGTTGTCTTCATACATGGTCCGAGTTGTCTTATTTATAGACTGACCGATTTGTCTACTGGGCGAAATGTCTGGTACTCATCCACCTACTTACCATTGTTTATAGTTTTATAATCAAATGACATTAAGATTGAAGTGATTTGACATGGAAGAATGAGGTCATCGTGACCTATGATAGGAATAATTAAAATATAGATCAGGTTACTATAGAAATATCTCCATCGAGCAGACGACAGACAAATTATTCCCTCACTCCCACTAAGAAATGTCTGGTTTATGGTTTCTAGTTTAAAATTAATTTCTTTCAAATTCCACAACTTTCAGTTTCGCTCAGTGCCAATTCACTGATTCTGCTTCTTTTTGAAGTTTTACTATTTTCCCATATTGTCGATTTCTTTTTCAAATTTGCTTAAAGTTGATTTTGGAAATTTTTCAAATTCGCCCACCGTTTGTCAAAATTAATTAGCGTCAGTATTGTTCCATCGAATTATTTACTTTAACTTCTCCTGCCAAGTTTCCCCCCTGGTCTTTTTGAAATTAAAAATAATTTTTCAAAGGGGTGGTCTGCTGTTGTACCACATGTCCCTGGGTTAAATTGTAGAAGATGATTCACTGCTGTACAATTGTCTGTTTATAGAAACACTAGACATCACCTAACTCTAGGTTATATTCTAGAGAGTGGTCCACTGTTGTACTGTTGTCTGTTTATAGAAACACCAGACGTCACCTAACTCTAGGTTATATTCTAGAGAGTGGTCCACTGCTGTACTGTTGTCAGTTTATAGAAACACCAGACATCACCTAACTCTAGGTTATATTCTAGAGAGTGGTCCACTGTTATACCATTGTCAGTTTATAGAAACACCAGACATCACCTAACTCTAGGTTATATTCTAGAGAGTGGTCCACTGTTGTACTATTGTCTGTTTATAGAAACACCAGACATCACCTAACTCTAGGTTATATTCTAGAGAGTGGTCCACTGTTGTACTGTTGTCAGTTTATAGAAACACCAGACATCACCAAACTCTGGGTTGTGTTCTAGAGAGTGGTTCAGTGTTGTACTGTTGTCAGTTTATAGAAACACCAGACATCACCTTATTGTACCTATATCTGTTTAAGAATTGTAGAAGGGTGTAGCATGTCTTGTGTCGGCCTATATCGTGTATAACCGTGATTATGACCAAGGGGTATTAAATTAATGATAAAACAGATAAAATAAATAATACAGTAGGCAATGTAAGAAGTGAAATGTTTTACACGATCTAATTTCGCTTATACAGCAATATGTTCACTCACAAAATTTTATCATGATGAACTTGTTGGTGGCTAGAGTTTTTTTGTATTTTGACATCTGTGACCTTGAAGTCAATGAATAAAAATCTGTACAAGCAAGACACTTTCATTAATCCAAAATCAAAGAATTGTAAAATCCAGAGTAGAAGTTGTATAGTAGCGGACTCCTCCAAAGAGAAGTATCATCAGGTGTTTCAAAAAGAGTGATAATGGTCGTCTTCTTCGTTTATTATGTCATTTTTTTTATTTTGAACTTGTGAAAGGAGGGTGAGGGTGAGGGTGAGGGTGGGGTTGGGGTTTGGGGTTTGAATATTTATTTCAGGTAATATTTGTAAAATTCTCCATAGAATTAACTGGATCAGGATCAATTGAATATCTGTTAGTTTTGAATAAAGCAATATTTCGTCATGATACCGCTAACATTATCATCGATCACAACTGAATTTGGGAATAAGCATAACTTCCTGATAATGACATTTGTTACATTTTGGTTGAATTGTATCAGAATCAGACATCGGCTTTTGATTCTGAAAAGTGACACGGTAGTACAATTCAAGCTTTTTCAAGAAGTAATGACCAATTTTAACATAATCCCTGTAAAAGAATAGGGAGATAGAAAATAGAAACTATACAAACATTATCACAGATAGAAGAATTCAATCTTTATCAAGCAGTAAATCATATTTTTAAATGGCACCGTTTTAAAAGAATAAGGAATTTAACATATAAAATAAACATATAATATCACTATGTATCACACAGTGTGGGTGAAAGTGAGTTATATAACTCTGTTCAAACTTAATTCACTGGAACCAAGTAGATATTCAAATTCTATTTCTACTCTTTCTCTCTCAACTTGATGCTGTTTATTTTTATTCCATGAAACTACTGTTTTTATTTCAAACTAGCGTTTATTTAATCAACAAATTTAACAGAATTGCTCTGTTTATATTTAAAACTGTTAGAAAATATGCCGGTAATGGAGTGAAACTTTCTTGTGAGGTTTCGTGATAAAGATATTTCGAATGCACTTTTAAACCACCAGAGTTGACATTCTTTTGGTTCATTCCTTTACACCCTCTGTGTTGGCTAATTGGTAACCATAACCACTTTACTATATTTTGACATTCTTTACACCCTTTAGGTTGGCTTGCTGCAATCTTTACTATAACCCTTTACACCATCTAGGTTGGCTTAACGCTATCTTTACTATAATCCGCCCTCTAGGTTGGCTTACTTCAATCCCGGCATAGGTCTAGATAATACCTGAGAATTTTTCAACCAGGTTTCCCCCTGTCAGTAATGCAGGTAAGAGGGAGTGACATGGAAAAAGCGTTCGGATGGGACAATAAACCGAGGTCCCGTGTGCTACAGACTGTGCATGTTAAAGATCCCTCGACAGTTGGAAATTGAACAAGAGTAGGTTTATGCCGCTGTCCCTCATTACACACGGCATAGTGTTTCTCGTCTTTATCATTAGCCCAATCAGGTACAGAAAAGTATAACGTAAAACTCCATTCATTTCTTCATTTCATTTACACTTGTAAACTCTCTTGGCTGGCTTACTGCTTTACTGATATCCTTAACACCATCTGTGTTGGCTTACTTCTGTCTTCTATAACCCTTCACGCCCTCTTGATTGGTTAACCTAGAAATTTTTTGACATGACATTACAATGAAATATTTGTCGTTGTGAATACAGGATTCGTAACCTAACTGCCTAATTACAGGTAAATTGACCTATTACCTTTCACTGTCATTAACCGTAACTTTCTAAACAAACCCTTACCTTATTAACCTAGATTTATTCATCCCTTCCAATGATTTTATTGATGAAAATTGACTGACTCTTAAAGTGACAATGGGCCATTTTCTTTTTTACAAATCGTACCTAAGTCGTAGAAACGGGAATTTTTGTTTTAGCCCAGAAAATCAGTAATAGTGTTCACAGCTCACTGTCAATATTTGACCCTTCAAATCTATGTGTGTCCAGAATTATCTGTGTTTGAATGTTAAAATGACGACTCATCAATTTAAGATACTCTGTGATATATAGAAAAGATATATATAGAAATAGTGAGTAAAATTCCTAGTTTGAAGTATTTTTGAAGCAATTTTGTGACTTTCGTACATATCTATTATTTCTGAAGACTATTTGCATATATTAGACAATCAACCCCCCCCCCCCCCCCCTAACCCCCACCCTCACCAACCGAAAAAAATGGCCCACTCATCCCTTTAAGAGTGGGAAAGCGAAAAAGATCTATTTTAAAGTGATGTTGTTGAATAACCTTGCTCAGTATATTGAATATGCAATATAAATGATTTAGCCAAAAACAACCACTAATTAACTGAATTAAGGCGTAAAACATTTCTTTTCTACTGAAGTATTAAACATACGTTTTATCTTAGACGAAAGATTTAAGATAAATAAATATCTGATTTTAAGTGATTTCATTTGATTTATTCCATCGACCGACCTGCTTTAGCTTCTCCACACGCAATTTTGACGTAAAACTAATTTCGATCATGGTAGAGACAGCCTCGTCGCCAGGAATGAATTGATGCTGGGGCTCAGATTTTGTACTGTAAAATTTGAAGAATTAAATGCCCAGAGAACTCATTTCTGACAATTTTGAAGTGTCAAAGATGTATCAAAATCTATATCTTTTTGATTTTGTACAAAGACAGGGTAAATGAATCAATCTCTGTTCAACTGAAGAAGGTTTTGCTGGGGCTTAATTCTGACCCCACGGACCCCACACTAACGACTGCGCTGGGCAGAGATAGGCTACATTTTATATTATATTTTAAAGTGATTTATTTGAATAAGCGTGACAAATTATGTGTTTGGTGTTGAAAGACTCAATTTATTAAGGGTATCCATCTATTTTTTTTAGTGATTTTATCAATAAGTGGTCAAATAAACAGCCCCTGGTCAACTGACACAAATCTGAACATTAAATTTAATTACATATTCAGTTATTAGATGTATAGGTCTTTTTTAAGTGATTTATTGAATAAGTTATAACTGGTCAAATATAAATATCTTGGACAATCTTGATGTAAAATTCCATTCATATCAGTTGTCATAGATAGAGATCTAATTTTTAAAAAGATTTTATGAATGAATGGTCAAATAAAAATATCATGGTCGACTGACCTATCAGCTATCAAACATAGACATAGTGGAATAGTGGTCAAATAACAAATTGGAACGGACTGCTATCGATTTGGAAATCAATTTTGACCCAAAATTTCATAGGATTATCAGTTATTTAAGATAAAACATCTATTTTTTAAGTGGTCGAGTGAAAAACCCCCATGGTCAACTGACCCAGTTTGTCCTCCATTGTATTTTTTATTTATTTAGATATTAAATTAGTTTTTCCAATTCAATAGAAACTCGATCTAGTTTCATGTAAAGTTAAAGTTATATCGCCCATTGTAGGCGTTGAATAGTCTTACCAATATACCTATACAGAGATAACTGTCCCTCACCCTATAGCCAACACCAGTTGTGTATGGGTGTGCATTATGAAATTGGTCATGAAAAACGAACGCAACTCTCAACTCAGTTGCATGAGAATGGCGTTCGAAACTTATAACAGCTTATCTTATTCACAGCTATACACAACTGGTGATCGTTATGGTGGAAGGACACCTTATGTTGTTTCGCCCTGATGAATCCCGCAATGATATGAGTCATTTTAGACTAACAGGCAAAAATTGTCAATAATTACATAATTAAAATTTTAAGAAATACAGTAATGTCATTGTTAAAAGCGCAATCAGTTTTAGGTAATTAATAAATCAGATGACTGAAATGGTGAAATCAACTTAACTATGATAAAATGATAATAGTAAGAGATGCAGAATTCTTATTGCTTAAAAATCGAAATTTGAAATTGATCTTAATCTTAGCGGTTTGTCGATCCGATGACTGAAACTTGACCTATCTGTGTTTGTTGTACAGATTCGTATGTATGTTTAAAAAAAACATTTAAAAAACTCTGCTCTGCTACAGAAATAGAAAGCCATTACCACTATATTCATGAATATATTTTTCTAAGAATCAAACAGCCATCAGAAGAAGTTTCAGAAGAGTTCTAAACTAAGACTGAATGTAATATATCGCCTACCTCAATAGAAATAACAGAAGGAAAATGACAACAATGTTAGAAATGTACACGTGTAAAATGTCGTTAACATAATTTCCTGTCATAAATATACTTTTAGATGTGTGCTCCACATTTCTTATATTGTGTATACTAATATATCTTGATATAGTGTGTTTTTAAGGAGGACAGGGCACGGATGCTGGAA
>NW_008710086.1:402849-447044 GCF_000327385.1 Lottia gigantea | reverse complement strand
GGGGGGAGTGGTAATGGGCAGCAACTATAAAGAGCTTAAAAACACTTACATGTACCACAAAAACTGTTATGATTTTGTCACTAGGCAACTATGTAAAGACTAAGGTTAGAATTAGATCTTTTCTTTTCCAGTTGTACACGGCATTGAATTTGGTTAATTGCTAAGACTTATGTATTGGTTTAGGTTATCTTTGTCTGTAGGAAGAATATTGACCAGTCTAAGACATTCGTTCTCCAAATAAAAGTAGTGTACACTTACACCTCATAGCACCACATTCCACCTTGAGGTTAAGGTTTTCAATCCCGGCATAGGTCGAGATAGTACTTCGGATTTTTTAACCCGATTTCCTCCTGTCAGTGATGCAGGTCAGAGAGGCTGACATGGAAAAAGCGCCAAGTGGTTCAGATGAGACAATAAACCGATGCCCCGTGTGCTACGTGCTGTACACGTTATAGATCCCTCCATTCACTTCATTTTAAAGTTAAGTTTGTTAATTCTCTATCCATTTTGAAGAGATCACATATCTAATATTATATAATTAAATTTTGTAAAAATTATAGTTTTTCGTAACTGAAAGTGCCGAGAAATGAGTTTTGTATGCAGAATCAAATCTTTGGTGCTGAAAGTTTGTGTCATAAATACACCAGTTACTATAAATATTAATGATAAAAACCATTTTATTTTGCAGAATATCTATAAATCATAATGCCTTGTTTATTTTACAGATATTTTCATACACACCGACTAAAAACAAACAACATACAGCTGTTAAACACGACCAATATGTCAGAAAGCACGTGTAAATATGCCATTAACCTACTTGATTTAATATACTGTAGAATTATAATAACAAGTTATTAAAGAATATGAATTTAACACAAGTGATAAGAACTAGACTAACATGTGTATTAAGTTTGTTCTTCTTAAAATTCCTGTTAAAATTTTAAATAATTTTGACAAGTTGAGTGCCTCGTTCATCTTTTTACCAACTAATTTCTCTCTCAAATATTATATAGAATGTTTATTTTTTCATTTTTCAACTCATTATTTCATTATCTTCTAATATCTCCTTT
Organism: Lottia gigantea; assembly: GCF_000327385.1. NCBI lineage: Eukaryota > Metazoa > Mollusca > Gastropoda > Lottiidae > Lottia > Lottia gigantea. Next base: position 445,971 of record NW_008710086.1, on the reverse strand, counting down.
ATATTAAAACATAAATTTTCACGTTCTCGTCGCCATTGGGGATACAGATCTAGAAAAATGTTTTTTACCCCCAACACATTTCTAAGAAATTTCGAAATAATATTTTAATACGTTTTAACCAAAAATATATATCAGAATTTACAAAATCTGTATTTTTCAAACTTTTTTCAGGGGGAAAACTTCCTCAGAGTCTTTCTTGGCATCTCAACACCAAGGTTGCCAGCCAGCCAGGCAGCCAGCCCAGAAAATCTGTGAACACATAGCCACAATGTTTACAGCCTCTCTGTCAAAGGCCCTGATTTTAATTATTGGCTAGGTTACAATCCAATCAAATTGCTGCATTCTGTTATGCACGAAATGTTACTATTGCAGTCAAGGTATAAGAACGATAAGAAAGATGGGAGAAAACTAACAGAAACCTATCAAAATTATGATCTGTTATTTTATTATATAACATTGGTTGTTAACTCTGTCAATGACAAGACTGACCTATACCCTATATTGCTTTTTCTTCTATTTGGCATAAGTTCTTGATTGCAAGTCCTTCAACTTTATTCAAATTAAGCGCCATTTTAACAAGTACTACAACACACGTTTTCATTTTAATCTTTTTAATGATTTAATATTTCAATTGCAAGGAAAGAATTTGACAGATATCTATAAACATTAAACACTTGTAAATGTTATTTTAATATACGTCTATATCAATAGGTCGTTGACTGGTGGTGTGTTGTTTAGTTTCGAAGAACAATGTCCTCACCAATGCTAAACAACAAAGGGCATTCAACTTCCTGTTGTGGCAACTCGCCATTAGTTTAAATAACTTATGCATAGTCTATTATTATTCTTTTCACTACTTGGCAAATGGGGCTCTCGGGCTATTTCGATACGTAAATTGAATGGAAGGGGGAAGGGTGGGGGCGTGGGACGTCAAAGCAATGTTTATTTGGTATATGCAATGCAGACTGTTATCTAACAAAACTGAAGTCAAAAGAAATTGTAAACAGAACAAACTATGATAAAAATCTGAAATTATTTTGAAAATTACGAAGTTATTACAAGAATAAATCTATCATCTATATTTCTAGAATATTTTAATCTTTGTTTCGTTTCATCATAAACCAACTATAATAATATTCTTTTCTAACCAATTCTCTGAGATTATCGAAGCTTTAAAACATTTAGACACTTACAGCCCAACATGCCAAATTTAATGTTTCAATTCTTTCTTTGATATACTAAACCTCCTGCAGACTTCAAACTTCTGTTTTCTTAAGAAAAGACTTTTTGTTTATTTTCAATAAAATACAGAAAAATAAAAAATAAAAAATGTTTCTTTTATGATTTAACCATTCTGACTTTTTGCCATTTTCTTAATTTTAAGGTGCTTTTGAATTTCTCCGAAGATTTCTAATTAAGCTATCGACTTGAGGTGAAACGATTTTAAAGTAAAGATTACTAATTTGTTATGAATCATCGTCTTTCGCCAAAATAAAAATGACAAACTTCTTACTCAAGCGGATCAGCTTCTTGATATTTGGATTCGTTTATATTCTATGGGCGACATCATTCATTCTTTGATTCAAGTTTGTTTGGAGGAGGCCCTGGTTAATTTTTCAAACCAGTGTAACACGTAAGTCATTTGGACAATAAACATAGTCTTCTGCAGTTGAAGGTTGATACTTCTACCCAAGCAAAACTTACCTCTTGAACACAACACAACGTTGATAACCAATCAGGAGTAGAAAAGTTTCTGTAATACAACAAAGTAATTTGAACTGAAAGTTCCGAATGTAAAATAAAACTGTTTTAAAAAAATTAACTCTAAAATTCCTGTCGAATTAAAATGTTTAAATAAATTACCTTAATATAAATTTACCGTCATTCTCAATATTTTGGTCTAATTCGAACCATCTTGATTTCAAGTTGAAGAATCGCTCACTAGTTTAACAGGTAGAATAACAGCGTGAAGGTACGTACAAAAATGTTAACAGTGTTTTTTCTTGTTAATGATAAAACATAAAAATGCTTAAATTATCATACACCTTGCCAGATGAAATCAAAATTATTTTCGGCTACCCGTTTTAGAGTCATAACCTGAAGTCCAGTTTGCCTGCAATCAAAGGCGAATTGACAGATTTGTAGTCTGATAAGTTGTAAGGGTTGGTCTACTTCGTAAAAATAAAAGTAATAAGACGGGAATATTAGAAGAATCAAAACCCGAAATTCAGTTCGTCTGCAATCAAAAATGAATAGTCAGATTTGTTTGCTGATAAATGATAAGGGTAGTCCGTTAAACAAAGAGTAAGACAACTAAATCCATCGAATAAAATGTAAAATAGAACCACTATACCCTAACCGTATCTGGCCTATATTTTTTTAAAAGTAAAACCACCAAAAAATGACAAAGATATATCTACAGCGCAGGATGTACTTAAAGGAACAGGTGGGACATTTTCGGCGGTCGATTTTAGTCTTGAATATATGTAAATAGTCTTCAGAAATGATAGCACAAAAATCGAATAATTCCTTTAAAAATACTTCAAACTAGGAATTTTACTCACTATTTCTATTATATATCTTTTCTATGGTCATTTTAATATTCAAACGCAGATAATTCTGGACACACGTGGATTTGAAGTTTCAAATTTCGACAGTGAGCTGTTAACTTTATTACTAGTAAGTTCAGCTAAATAATTCTCGTTTCTGAGACTAAAGTATAATTGGCCCACCTGTCCCTTTAAGCCTTTTTGGAATCTTAAAAATAGTATGATGATTGTTGTCGACTGTCCAAGCAGAACATCAGAGTACATGAAGCTATTGATAGGAGTTAGTGAGGTAGAACCAAATCTCATTCATTCATTCAGAGATCTAAATATATTTGAGACGATGGTGTTTTTTAAGGCGGGGTTTGTTTTAAGAACATTAGATCACCGTCCACGATCATTACTGGATAGGTTGCTCTGCCGAATTGCCAGGCATGGTGTGTAAACTTTTTAAATCGCAGAATAATTAATATTGAAAGAGTACTAATTGGTATGAAGCAGAAATGTTTTTTGACCAGAATATGGCACTAATTTATGTTTAATGCTAAAATAAGTATTTGAAATATTTTTCAACTTTCGTTGTCGAATATAGAAAGCCAAATTTATAGAAAACTTGACCATGGCAGGATATTGATTTGAATAAAATTGTTAGTATAATACGATCTGTTGATTTCTTAGTACCATACCAAACTATCTGTCCAACTTGCTACTAGGACATTGGTAGTTTCATGTGTCTCTTCCATCTTGCTAAGTGAAAGTTATCTGTGATCAGAATGCACGCACCTGTCCAGATATGATTTCACTATGAATATATATATATATATATAAAGTTTGTTGGGTATACAAATTCTATTTAACCTGGTAACTATATACATGTAATATCTGTTTATTTTAGTTACATAACCTCAAGGTTGAACTCAATACTTCCTTTTACCTGGTAAATCTATAAATCCTCTACCCCCAGTTCGTATAGAGGGTGTGTTATAGAGGGTTTATTATAGGGTGTATTATAGAGGGTGTATTATAGAGGGTGTGTTGAGACGGGCTTCACCTGTCCTCTAATCATTTCATAAACCGAAATAACCTTAATTTACTTCCTTCTTATGTTTTAAACAGAGTATTTTCTATGTGCTGATTTATTTGGTATATTTTGAAATATCTATAGTCTAAAAGTAGAGTGTAAACTGAATGTTATGATGAAATAAGTTTGAAAAACAAGACCTAAGTTTAGAAAACGAAGATTACTCCCTATAATGACTTTGATTACAAAAAGAAGAATAATTTTACAATATTGATGATTATATATAAACAAGACATTGTGATACCACCTCAAATGATACTTGGAACGAGTGTCAATATAAAACATAATTTTCTACCTGCCAAAAACTGCAGAAAAGTAGGACGTAAAACTCCATTCATTTCATTTTTACCTGCCAATAACGCCACGTCGCATAATCGATAGCGGCTGAAAGAGGTTGGTTGGTTGGTAAATCTAACACACCGTATTGTGTATACTATAAAGGTATACTAGTGTTTATTTATTAATGTATAATCTATAGAAGCCCACGTCAATCAAATCTAACAACTCTCTATAACCTTTCCATTCATTCATACAATCAAACATAAACTATTGGGTGCTTTTATTACCGCGCTAAAACTGCCCTATCAGTGGAGATATTGCTCTGAGAACTGAAGTTAGATATACACTCGAGGTTAATCTGCCCTAACAGTGTAGATATTGCTTAGTGGACTGAGAGTGCTTTTATAAACGCCGTGCTAAAACTGCCCTATCAGTGGATATATTGCTTATAGTGAACTACAGTTGGATTCAAAACCGCGGTTACTCTGCCCTAACAGCTGAGATATTGCTTAGTGGACTAGCGGCTTACGGCAAACGTTAGACAGTAGCGCTGAATTCTAATATACTTTGATTGTTTTGGATACTGAGTTTAGTTTGTAACTAGCGCCTCTATAAGTTTGATGTGAGAAAATAGGAAGTAAAACTCCATTCAGTTTTATCAAGGATTTGTTCAGAATTTCAACAGTTTGATATTAAATCTCTTTGGATTAAGGACACGTTGTCTGGTTTATTAGTGCTTGGGATAATTGTGCTCCAGAGTTCGAAAACGTTTCTTGGACACTCTGGTGGTCTTATTAAAGTGTTTGGTAGGCTAATTATGTTTTAGAACACACTGGGCCTTAGATAACTGTGCTCAAGAGTTCGAAACTGAAGTTTAAAAATTGCTCAATACTAATTGTATAACTCTGATAATAATTTTTAGACTTTTAGATTTTGAAAATCGATCGAAACTTATTGGATTGGATAACTGTGTTCAAGAGTTCGAAACCTGGTCTAAACTTTCCGGGGCTGGGGATTTTAGTCAACAATACTGGAACGCGTGTCAGACGTTACTCAGTATTTGAGTTCTTACAGTAAGTTTTTATATTATTACAGTGGTCGGACACTTCCCCTATTCTGAACCACGACACTTCTTTTTTTGACGCCAAAGTCGTTTTTCCATGACAATTAATACTTTCAGGACGAGCTAAAACACAGTCGTTCAGAGTGTTAAATTGGTTAAGCCGAATAAGTAGTGGTAATAGATTCTAATCTCGGTCGGCATGTGGAACTGGTGACATTGAAAGTAATCTTTCCTCATAATTCCAGTCGACCAAGCTGTAAATAATAATGTGTACTGGTCGGGGAAAGATCAATGCCATTGTTTTACCAAGAATTGGTTAGTAGAAAGGATGTGTTATCATTGTAAAAAATGATTTGTCATTCCTTTCTCTTTTTTTGTTTTTGACCGGTGACTGAATTTGAGACCAATCTCGTATCAAGGATAAATCGGTTCCTAAAATTCACGTTTCTAGACTACACTCCTATTATTGTAAGATTTATTTAGGATTATTCTGACCTAGCGAGTAGTAATGATTAATTAATGGAATCTAAAAGAGAATTATTTAAGATTATTTCAACCTAGCTAGTTGTAATGTTAGGTTATAAAAATAATAAAATTTAAAATAGAATATCTGAGTGGATGAATTATGAAATTTAAAACGTGGGAATGATTAAATAAGAGGTTTTTTTAGAATATTTATCTTAACACCTGAGTTAATTACAGGTGTTTCTATTGCCATTTATCAGTAACATTCTCTCGAACAGCCTCCCTGTCCCACACCCCCTGAAATATTTTACCGATGACGTTAGAAACGTTACGTTATAATCGTTCTTTACGCACCAGATTACGTGATGATGCACGTCTGTCGAGTCTAACCTCCCCCCCCTCTCTGAAAATATTTCAGCCCCGGACCCTGCATTTTATACCCAGAATTGCACAACTCCAGTTTTCATCACAAGCAAGGTACTGATATGTCTCAAGTCCAAAAGCTGACAGAGTAGAGAACCTAGATTCACGAAGAACCAGTCTTCCAGTTGGTCTTTGGTCAGACCCCTTGGTAATGATTTTACAAAGATAAACACGTAGGTTCTTGAGGTTCATTTCTATCAGCTGGTCCCTGGTCAAATCTCTTTAAGAATTTTACAATGGATAAACGAATCATTGTTCTAAAGGATCCTGTCTAAATTCGTTTGAGTCCCAAACTAATAACCCAGATCCAGCTAGATTGGTGTAATAGTCTCCCGTGTCCACTCGATTGTTTGAGAAGTATTAAATGATTTTATAATAGAGTCGAACTACTTAAATTATTATTCAAATCTATCTATTGAGAGATCGAATTTCTTTCTTAGAAAATCATTTGATACTTTGATAAAGCATTGAATATTACGATCGTTTCAATGTCATATTATCGTACACCGGCTAAATACCGATCAGCTTCCTGTTAGAAACAAGCATGCTAGGGGAATTGGGGTTAGAAGGAGGTGGAGGGGGGGGGGGGGTATTTAAAAGGGCAGTCGTACGGGAGAATCTCTGGGACCGGCGACTCAGAGCATCTCAAAGGATCAGTCGGCATGAGTGGAGAGCTATTGCCATTTTTCAATGATCAGTGAGTTGAGATTGCCCATCCGTCATGGAACTAATACTAATAGAAAAGAGCAATTAACTAGTATAATTAAAACGTCCCGTGTGATATTTTAATGATATTAATATTGTTAATGAGAGTTCTTAATATTAATTATAGATATCAACAGTTGAATTAATGGATATTGGTTTATTTACACTCGTTAACATTTATAAACATCGGTCAATATGGCTATTATATTATTGATGTGTTGATTGCTCGCAGAGGCGGAGCCAGGTTTACGTCCGAGTAGGGTGGACTGAGGTTGCCCGAATTTCTAACCTAGTTATGATATTTTTCCCCCTTTGGTTCCGCCACTGATTGCTCGTTCGTTTTTGATCACTTATGTTCTATCTTCAAAACCTTTCATCTTCATCCGAACCGTTGTCAAATATATAGCTGTTACCAGACATTATATAATTTATATATCTGTTTATTGTAATGTCATTATACCCTTTGTATCTTTACCACTTGGTATTTTCGCAGCTCTTGAGCATGCTGCTTACGATCACCAACCCCCTTCTCGACCTCCCCCCCTCCCCCCACACCCCCGCACCCACTGCTCCTTACTGTTACCACCAATTTCTCTCCAAAAGAACGATGCTCAAGGCCGTCTCTCGGACATAAATTCAAGATTATAAAATAACCGCTGGCTGTGTGAAGTGACACTCGGGTTTTTCTAGTTAATGAATAATTAATACCCAGTAATTGATTAATACAAATATTCTAGTAAACAACCTGTTAGTAAACAATATTTTATAAATAACAACAGAGATTGTGAGATGAGAATTGTGAGAGGGTTGTAAGAACACTCAGCCGACCAACATCTTCATGAGACGAAACTACCTGCCCTGCCTTGCCCTGCCCTGCCCTGCCCTGCCCTGCCCTGCCCTGCCCTGCCCTGCTACAAGACAATATAGACTACGATGAGAACCTATCCTGTAATATAATATAATTACATTCCATCATTCACCAAGTCAGTCAATAAGACCAATAACATTGAAATTACAGACATCATCTTATCAACTATAGTTTTTACAGACCATCAACTAGATTGGTGATAAGAACCTGTATTATTTTCTCTTTATCATACCAACATGTAGCAGATCGTTCAGGTTGATTTCTATTCCTTACACACCCTTCCTTACTTCTTACTTTCTTTCTGCTACAACTAGATTTGTCTTCAGCCCAGTTTACATTAGAAAGCTACGAAGTGTATGTCAATGAAAGACATTTTGTGCTATATGATTCTTTTCGGTCGCTTTTGGAAGCGGACTTGCAATACGAGCAATTTACTTGTGATCCATGTAAAATCATTGCCAAGACATTTGTCCAAAAGCATGGTCTTGTGAAGTAGAGCCAGCCCAATTTTCTGCTGTGGGAATAAACAGCTTTCTGGTTCAAAATTATAGATTATAGATCATATATAGATTCATATCTTCAACATATAGGCGAATTAACAATTTATCTTTTGTGTTTTTTCAAATCGAACATGCTCTACATAGAATTCGGTCAAACGTTAGATAGAGGTACTCTGATTCAACTTTACGAAAACAGTTTTTTGAAAGGGATAAATGCTCTATTTTTTTTAACCAATCAAACCTGACCGATCAAAAGGATCGAATTCGAAAATTTGGAAAATTTGGAAAATCAGCATTGATTTTTTTTGTATCGATTTTTTATTATTTATGAGCTATTTTAGACAAGTCGGGGATAATTCTTTACAATTCTAGTTAGATTTGACCGAGGTTCGATTTGTTGGAGGGAAAACTTTAAGAATCATCAATATTAATAGAAAATGTTTAATATTATTTTTGAGGTTCCATTGTTACAGTGTAAGAGTTATAATGTATTGGTTTTCGATCGTACTTTTCTATAAATCGGAATTAATTTAAAGGAATTGTGAAAGTTTTTCTAAATTTTTTATGTGTATCAGTGACACTGATAGCATCAATTTGTACCATTCCAATTTTTCAATCAGACGTCTGTGGTTCCTGCAATTCCACTAAAACTAAGTGTTTGATGACGTCACTAATCGCGAAATGTGATTAAGTGTATTTTGCGATTAGTGACGTCAGAGAAAACCTCTTTACAATCCCTTTAACATATCGTCTTATACAAGTTATTAACTGATAAACTCTACTAATATACAGACACAATATCCTCCATGACACACAGTATTGTGTTGCAAATCTTCACATTGTGTTGCAAATCTTCACTCACTCTATGTTAGACAGAAGGGCAGGATGTAATTTGTAATGTAATATAGACCTCTATACAGTAAAATATCGTGATGGATAATAATCTTTTATTTCTCACGGTTTTTTTTTTATAATATAACCTTTCCGGTAAATCTTTGGGACTAAAACTAGGATTTTAGTTTATAAGCTGGGCCTTATTCTGAAAATCTAAACTGAAGATGAATTTAGTGTTTCAATCATCTGATTGGTCAATCACTTATATTGATTTTAAATTTATTATTACCATCCAATCAGATTACTGTATTTTGTTCAAATCTGGCCCTGTATTCTCGAAACGATCTTAGCACTAGTATAGGATATCCTAGACTCAATGTTAGAAGATAAGAACCTAGGATGTCCTAGCGCTAAGATCGTTTCGAGAATACATGGCATGGAGTTTTCGAGAATAAAGTCCCCGAGCAACAACCTGATATCGGCAATAGGGTATCGAGTATGTAGTATTGTGAAATATCACGCGTAGTCTAATGGTGTTTTATATTGACGAGATTTAAAAAGACTATACAGATTAATAATAGGGGCTATTTCAAGATGTCCGGGTGTAGGAAGGATAGGTGTATAATAGATGACTTAATAATTATTCAGTAAATTGATATGCAATGATATGTCTAAGGTTCCATGCACAAAACACGTGTTCACATGAGGTTTCGTAATTCAAGTCATCGCGAAGAAAAGAATTATTACTTTATTAAGAATATTTTGGGTCTTTCTTTCGTAATTATATTTTATATCACTAAGCTATACCAACCAAACAATGTATTTCATTTCATTAGTCCAATAAGATATAGAACAGTAGGATATAAAACTATATTTCATTTCATTAGTCCAATAAGATATAGAACAGTAGGATATAAAACTATATTTCATTTCATTAGTCCAATAAGATACAAAACAGTAGGATATAAAACTATATTTCATTTCATTAGTCCAATAAGATACAAAACAGTAGGATATAAAACTCCATTTCATTTCATTAGTCCAATAAGATACAGAACAGTAGGATATAAAACTCTATTTCATTTCATTAGTTCAATAAGATACAGAACAGTAGGATATAAAACTCTATTTCATTTCATTAGTTCAGTAAGATACAGAACAGTAGGATATAAAACTACATTTCATTTCATTAGTCCAATAAGATACAGAACAGTAGGATATAAAACTACATTTCATTTCATTAGTCCAATAAGATACAGAACAGTAGGATATAAAACTCTATTTCATTTCATTAGTCCAATAAGATACTTAACAGTAGGATATAAAACTCCATTTCATTTCATTAGTCCAATAAGATACAGAACAGTAGGATATAAAACTCTATTTAATTTCATTAGTCCAATAAGATACAGAACCGTAAGATAAAAAAAACTCAATTTTAATTCTTCATTCCGGAAAACAAAAAAAAATCTATTTTTGTCATATAATGATTCAGAAAAATTAAGTACAGTAGAATGTAAAACCCATTTCATCTGATGTACACTCAGAAGGTAGCCCCTATATCGTGACAAAAAAAGAAATTAGGGATGAAACGTCAGGACCAACAAGCGTGAAAACCATTAAATGGAATCATTGGAGCGTTAATTGGGTGGATTTCTACGTTGGTTGGTTGAAAGGAAACTCGCTACCACATACCACAAAAATGTTTTGTGATCCGCTACTAAGTCGAAAAGACCATCCTCTTTAAATGTTTTCTAACAAATTAATACGCTAAAGAATGAACGATTTAGGAGGTATTTGGAAATCGCTCAGAAAGTGACAAATATTGGACTAGTATGGACCTACGAGGTATGGGATAGAATACTTATTTATATGGACATAATTTATAATTTTTATTCGTGTTTTGAAAACAGTTTTATTATTATTATCAATGATAAGCCTCTAAGTTTTTAGTTCTATGAGATTCTCTAGTGACAAGTTAATTTGATATTTGATGATCAGTTCAGAGCTGTGTATTGATTTAATTACTTTTTCTGTGTGTTTTTTTTCTGTGGTTTGGATTGTTGTAAAAAATAAGTATTTTTAATGTGTTAGAGAATTGCCGGTTCTAGGATACGCCAGTTGAGGGGCCACAAAATTGTCCAGGGGGCCATAGGTCAGTCTTTCCCTATTTGAAATAATGAACATTTTTAAGTATTGTCAAGAAAGCACTGGCCAAGGTCATGAAGTAGGAAATAAAATCAAAGGATGAGATAGTTAGTGTAGTGTTTCAGTAATATCAAATCAGCCAGTTCTTATTCTCATCGTTCGCACTGGGCCATGTGTGTTTAATAATTTAATTTTATCGTTTCGGATCATCATCAACTCGACTCGTCTTACAGAGAGTCCTCTTTTTTTAACTTAGGTTTGTCAACTTGGCATCCCTTTCAGAGAGTTCACACAACGAATGATATACAAATGTATTTGGCATTTTCGGTTTGTCAAATAAGCATCTTTCAGAGAGTCCATATAGCTAATAATGTTATTTGGTATTTCGTTTTATCGAGTCGACATCCCTCTCAGTAACAGATAGTCCAATTACCTTATAATGGTCCCAACCCACTTAAGTCCACGCCCCTCTCCCCCCCTCCCTCCCACTCTGTAAGGTTATACAGAAGCCTATTTAAAATATATCTGTTAAACATATTGAAATGTAACGAGGCAGGCGACACAACTCAATGTTATTACAGGGAAGTCACCTAGACTAATACAATATTTAAAATATATATTGTTCTCACGTGTTACCATAACAACCAGATTTATATGAGACCGGAAACCCTACTTCCACTTTATCTTAATCCAACCCGGAAATACACAAAACCTAAAATAAACAATTCATTACGTACAATTGATCTTGATTTCACCCACCAACAGAAATACCTCTATCATTTCCACGTCTGCTACAAACCGCCACGTGCAAGCCTGTAAGAGTTCGTCTGCTAGTAATACCTCCCCTGTTTCATTCATTAAAACACGACACGTTGTTCGGTTCCATTTCCCACTATTTTCATACGTCATACGTTCTTTGTGGAAACGCAGTTGTACCCTTTTTTAACCATAGTGTTGACACGTGGTCGCGAGGGCACCAGACGTCGGATCCTACCCGTCCGAGATGGGCGTGAAGAAGTTCGGATCATTGGAACAAGAATGTTTTGATGTGGTACCGAGAGAGACTGTATCCCCTCAATCTTCTGTTTTAGGAGTGAGTTATGATCCGGCGGTGATTCGACCCCAGAGATCCAGTAGAATGATCAGAAATGTGGTAACGTGTGCCAAGGGCTTGCTCTTTCTTCTCAACATCTGGGTATTGTGTGTGGTTCTTGTTGTTGTTTTAGGTAAGTTTATTTTATTTTTCAATTTTCGTGCCCTTTTTATATAACTCTTCGTATCCACTTGATTAACATTATAAATTGTTTTACAATTTCAGCCCCTTTTTATATAGCTTTTTACTTCGTTTGACTTTGTTTAAGTTTATTTTAGGTTCGGTTTTAAAATTTCTAAGTTTATTTTTCAACAGTTTCAGCCCTTTTTAGAACCCTTATACCCTTTTAGTTGATTCTCTTACCCGATTATGAATTTCTTTTTTAAAATGACTTTGTTAGCCCTTTAGAACCATTTACATTAGCTATGTTAACCATCATAACCAATTTAAAATCGAAACATATTCCATATTCAGCACTTTATGAAAAGTAAATTCTTTCTGATTTTCTAGCTGTTTTAACTATGAAATATCACCTTGTATTACTTTTCCAACAGTCTATATGCCTGATAGACAACTGCAGGATTGCAATAAGTTTTGAATTATTCCAATCCAAGAGATTTTTAAGGGTTTAAGTCATAAAATTCGAAACATTTGAATTGCATCAGATCCAGAAAACGTCATAACGTTATTTAAACTATTGAATAATATAGGTTTAATAACGTCTCCTTGCCTTACGCCAATTTCAAGTTTACGAAGTCGCGCATAAAAGACGACTATAACGTCTTTATATGTAATATGTATTCCATTATACGTTGACCACTAATGTCGATTTGGATCCTCTGGAAAACTTTGACCAGGTGTTTTTAGTTTGACCTTGAGCAGTGATTTTTGAAAGGGTCTCATTGGAATGGTCCATATTCATTAAACTATGGGTGTCTTAAAGAGAAGATTTGTCTTATGCCGATCTCAAGACTAAGAGCAAGGTGATTAAGGAAAGTGTATGTCTCTGTGACCTTGAAAATAAACTGGATTTTCCCATTCAAGGCCTAATTCCGAATTCCCTTTTCGATATGTGTTTGAGAATTGAACCACAAATTAAATCAAATGACTTACCAAGTAAATTCACTACTGCTTGATCCGGCTGTGATTTTTGATTAAATGTAAGAGCTCGTGTAATGGTTTGATTTTACTACAGAATACGTTTATTTGCCTAGAGAGCTGTGTTTAATAGCTAGAAGTGATTTAAGAACCAAAAAGAAACATAACATTGGCAATAAAGTGTGAACGAGTAGTAAAAATGTTAGCAATTACTAGAAATATAACTAAATCTTTCAACGTTGTCACAAGTAGATAGAAAACATTTGTTCTCACATTGATATGACAAAAAATATTTGTTTTCTCATTGATATTACAAAAAATATTTGTTGAAGCTAAAATTACTGCAGTTGGTTCGTCGACAATCAGAGACAGGTGGAAGCGAAAGTAGAAAATCCACTCAGATTTTAGAATAACACTAATTTGTTTATTTTCTCCATTTTGGACAAAAAAATTGTATTTACTGATATTTTTCTGTTTCGACTTGTCGACCTCGCTGATTGACATAGTAACCCAATCTGTCGATAAGGAAAGTAAATATGACTGAGCTGCCAGGCTCGTTAACGAGAATATTTCTTTCTGAAGGCCGCTGTGTTTAATTTGATGGCAAACCGTTCCTAATTCTGACTAACTACAACATGATGTCTTCGCCAAGGACATCGCCCACGCATTTCTCGTTAATCATCTAATTAGTGAATTCCAACGCCTAGTTTTTGCTCCTTTAACTTTGACTAGTGAGTTTTTGCTAACTTTAACTACCGAGTTTTTGCGAACTTTAACATATAACCAATCAAATTTAATTAAGGTATGATGTCATCAAATTTTCCGCTGTTGCAAATAACAAAGTTTAGGTTGGGCGATGTTTTTAGCTCCTTAATTTATAATTGAAAAAGGATTACTGAAACAACAAACGGATTGCTCTTATCATCTGGTGATTGGTGAAATTGGCACTTGAGGAACGCCTTGTTAGTAAATCACTGAAACCTTTACGTTGTTCAATATGCAAGGCTTTGATCTAGTGGTTCTGTGCTGTTTCCAACCCTGCAGATTTGCTCCATAGAGGTATGACGTCAGTGGCGTCAATGACACAAAAGCAAAATGACGTCAATCTAGACTGTATGATTCGCTCCACGAATAACAGTCATACTGAAGGAAAAAGCTAAACATGATTTAGAATTTATGTAAACCGACTTTTGGTATTATTAATTTACTCCCACTAGCTTGAATAAGTAACGACCACTACCTGAGTTTATTGCCCCCTTCCGATAGACTAAACGAATTCCCCGATCTTGCAGATTTCTGCCAAGAGTAAAACCACAAACGAAAAAGTAAATCTGAAAGACGCCCTTTGAGTAAAATATGATTTAGAGCCTATTTAAACCGACCTTTAGTGAACTGATCTGCCTGTCTGGAATTCTGTAAAGATGTTATTAGAGACCCCCAGTGGAGCCAGCTAATAGTTAGCCTCCACACTGATAGTTTTACCACTATACTTACAGCTGCCAGCTGATTACTTAAACAGGCTCTTTTTGTCAAAATTGATTTCATTTTCCTTTTTTATTAAATTTAACTTTAAGATCTATGTCTCTATATGTCTTTAACTAAGTGGTTGATTTTTATTACCACTAATTGCGCCATGCTTTTCCTTGATGAATCTAATTCCCCCTTTTTTATTTCACTTAACTAGGGATATGGAAAACCACTCTCCTTTTAAAGAGGAACAGTCGGTATTTTCGGGGATTGATTTGGGTCTTGAATGTGCTTTAATAGTCTTAAGAAGAACTAAAACGCACGAAAAATTTCTCAAAAACAGAACATCTCAGTGCAGAATAGTAGAACGTTGAACTGAAAGGTAATTTGTAAGGAAAGGTAGATTGTTATCAGCGCACTTGCTGCAGAAAATTCTATTTCTCAAGTTGACAGATGTATAACATATTACTGCTTTCTAGTTGGTGCCAAAATAATACGACCATTTTATAACCACTCTTGTGACAGATATTATTATTCTTTGATCATTGGAATCTGTTATCTTGATTTTTACACGAGATTTTGGCAGGTAATTACCTCCATAGAGACAGGTATTTTCATCTGATAAGTTGTATTATGACTAAAGACTTAAAAAGTAGGTGAACAAAGGAACTATTTTATCAGTTAGAGATCCTGAAATGGCGTAATAATTACTATACTGGTGTGATGTGTCTTCGACTTCTCAAGACTATATTGAGTGGAAGGAAATATTATGATCATAGCTTTAATACTTTATAAATAATCCTGAATTGAAAAGTGTTAACAATTTTTCTGGGCCACCCGATATAACCCACAGGCACCTGATTTTGGTCTCTTTTAAAAAAATTCTGATCGAAGCGGACCTCTTCCCTTACTAGTAGTAGTAGATTTTGGTCTGGGATATCAGCATCTGTTTGAAGCGTTAACTTGTTATTTACAAATAAAATGTTAATTATCAAAACAATACTTGTAAACCAACATAACATAATTAAAAGTATAAAAGCGGCTATTGAGTTTTTTCGACCATAATCAGGTGCTTCAGTGGCGTCTAGCCCGGCTTTGCCCCCTCCCTTTACATTTCTGACCATATAACAAAAAGTAACAATGGCCTGTACCCCCCTCCTCATTGAAAAAATTATGAAGCCCCTTCATGGTTCCCTCATCACCTCATTCACTATAGAAACGTCACTGTTGGTGCCTGAGATTTAACCCTCCAGAATAAAGAGTTTCGTGGTTTTGTTTGAATTTGTTGTTATCTCTCCACCAAGAGGTAATAGAAAATAAACATTCCCCCTTTCTTCTATTTCTCTAAACCAAAAATAAACAATACAAATAAACAGCTGATGGGAATCCGGCGATAATTACTATATAATATCCTTCCGCTTGTGACGTCATTCTCCTTCATTTCATTCAAATTGTCTTCCCAATAAAATGACGTCATGATCATGAGAATATAAGTTTAAAATTTAAATATTTAGGTTATATTTCACAAACAAACAAAAGCATATTCTTGTTCACACATGAGAATATACATAAAAACTGATTCACTTTATAATAATGAAATATTCTAGTTTAGTCATCGTCTATTCATCACGCCCAAAACTTTTTCATATTTCTATTTTTAGTTTAACTTTAAAAGGTAAATACCCCGTATTATTAGGGACTGAGGTAAAAAATGTATATGACGTCACGTGATCTAAACGATAATGTAGTACAGCGACCATAAGTTCGATTTAGATTTTTTTTAATGATTGAATCGTAATTTTGTACAAGTAATTTTCACACTTTCAAAGGTCACATCATTTATCACAACACCCGAGGGTATATAGCTCACTAATTAATCGTATCATGGTGAATTAATTCTATTTCTACTAATTTCCCTGCATCATCAATTAACTATAAACAATTTCAGTTTCTCACGATCCCAACTCAGGCTTAGAGTGTCTCGAGCTATTAAATCGTCACTTCATCTCGTCCCCTAAATAGTATACTGGTAATATTTTTATATTAATAGTAGGTTTAGTTATACACGGTTTGTTTTGAAACTTTGTAATATCACATTTGATAGTTACCATCGTCTTCGCTTCATTTATTTCTATAGAAAGTTAAGAGGTTTAATATTTAGTGACCGCTGAAAGAGAGGAGAGTTTTAATGATCTGTTGAGAGCGTTCTAGTTAAAAGGATTGTAAGGTTTTTCAAGCTTATAATATTTAATATACCTTTTATATAAGTTACTTTATGTATTGCCTTTGACCAGAAATGGTGTAAAATGATGCAAATAAAGATTATTATTATATCATAATAACCTTTAGATATTATAAGCAACTTTCGCGATAATGACGTCATAAAACCGTTAGTTTAAGTGAAAATGCAAAAACCCAGACGTCTGATTGAAAATTAGAATGCTGCAAATTGATGCTACCGTTATCCCTTATAAAGATAAAAAAAATAGTTGTTTTAAGAGAAGGGCGAGTTTTAGTGATCCAAAGCGAACGCTCGGCTTTAAAGGTGTAGTCTAAAATAGGTTAATAGATTTCAAACTATTGATGTTGGTCAAGGTGAAATAATTTGGTTTTTTTTCTACTGGTATACTCTATTATTGGTAATAAATAGTTTCTCTAAATACTGTTAAAACTGAGTTCAGAATTCAACAGCAATTTTATTATTTCAAACCCTGCTGGGGTCGGAGGTCAACCTTTCAATCAACTATTTATATAAATAATCTTCTATACACAGAAATACTTCATGCTGTTTCTTTTCCTTTTTTATCCAAACTTTATTTAAATTTAAATCTCACCCTAATTTAGACGATGAAGTCAGTGAGAGTGTACTTCACGTCACTGCCATAAGATGTCAAAATATTTAACGTCACTGAAGAGATTTTACGTCCACAGCGTGACTTGACGTCACTGTCATAAAACGTCACAATTTTTTACGTCATGAAGTATGACGCCTCATCTAAACTACGTCATAAATGAAAGAAATCCCTGGTGTATGATAAATACAAGTAAGATTGTTATATAGAAAGATTGTTGATTGATTTGTCAGTCAGAATGATATCTATCTCTATCAGTAACAACTAGTTTTAATAATCACAACTAACTCCTTATCTAAACATCATAAAAACTTCTGTTCTGGATTTTATTTCTCGAAGGATTTGAACTATTTCATATAGAAAAAAAAAACACTCAGACGCACGGGACAAACTTCTGTTCTACTTTTACTTTCAAGGATATTATTTGCTCATGGAAAAAAATACCAAGAGTTTCGTACTCTCTTATGTTCTAATAAAATCAGATTAAACAAAAATATTTTTCTATTTCCTTTCAAACCGTGTCATTAAGATGTTATTTCTATCCTCAATGGTGGAAAGATAAAGAAACTAATCAGAAAATTCCTTTCTAATTTCTGTTATTTGACTCTTGAAAAAACAACCATTTAAAAATAAAAGCCTAGAATATCGGAGCTAATCTCCACGTGGGATTATAAGTGGTTTAAAAATGACAGAATAGAGTGTGAGGAATTTTAATGTAATTTTGGCTTCTGCCATTTTGAACATTCCCTTCTTTAATTATGTTACTCAACCTTTTTATTTTCGTTGAAGAATAAATTTAGATTTTACAGGAAAAAGGAAAGTTGTACAGCATGAAAACTAACAATTTTTGACATTTTACTTACTTGGCATATTTCATGAAAAACGGAAATTTTAACATTTGTTTTAACACGTTACAATCTAGCTATAATAAAACTTCTTAAAATATCGTTCCGTTCAAAGTTCATTTTGTCAGCTCTGCTTGGTGATTTGTCAGCTCTGTCCGGCCATTCGTCTGCTCTGCAGGACAATGGTATGCTCTGCTTGGTTTATCTGCTCTGTCTGACGATTTGTCTGCTCTGCGTGACGATGTGTCTGCTCTGCATGACGATGTGTCTGCTCTGCGTGACGATGTGTCTGCTCTGCATGACGGTGTGTCTGCTCTGCGTGACGATTTGTCTGCTCTGCATGACGATGTGTCTGCTCTGCATGACGATTTGTCAGTTCTGCTGTGCGATTTGTCTGATCAGCTTGTCGATTTGTCTGCTCTACATGATTATTTGTCAGTTCTGCATGGTGATTGGTTTGCTCTACCTGGTGATTTGTCTGCTTTGGCTGATCTGCATTGCGATATGACTGATCTATACTATATAGATATTTCTCTGGTCTGCCCTGAGATTTTTTAAGTGACTTCTGCCACCAAATTGATATGTAACTCAGACAATTCTGTCTTTTATCGAGTGCAAGTAAAGTCAAACTGTAATAAATTTACATATTAGAATTGGAATTCGTATATCTAGTTGAATATATTATTTACAGATGGAATTTGCTGATAGTGGAATAATTTCATGTGAATTTCGGTCAATAGATAACAACTTGACAAATGATAGGTGCAGCTTTAATTTCCCTAATTTCGTCTGCATTTCGTAACAGATGGTTAATCTCAATATTCAGTCTGTACTGTAGTAACGTAATATGAACTTCTTGAATATGCATGGACTTAAATAAAAACCGGGGTACCAGTTTGATTCACTAACATTGATTTGTGGTAGTCTTGTTTACAGTTGGTCATGAACTGTTGATTAAGATATCATTTTTTCATTAAAATATAATTGCTTCTACTGTATAATTTGACCTAGCTGCGGTATAATGTTTTATAAGAGATACTCTCTCAGAATGCATTATTGTGTGTATTTTTGTTAAAGATGGGTCGAATATCACACTTGACTGAATTTCATAGACTTAGAACCTTGCCACCCTAACCCTAACCCAAAAGATCTTAAGAGTACGTGAGGATCGTTATTCATCACAAGTTGTTTTTTGAAATATTTTGTTCATGCATGACGGCAGTATCCATTATAATTTTTAAACGTTTAGATATTTATCTTTAAATAAATTTGACCTACTGACATAACATTGAGACCATATCAGATTCAATAACTGATGTAGCCTACATTTTGAAAAAAATAAACGGAATAGAATACCACGAACTATTTAATTCAAGGTCTTGTTTTAATTTTCAGTAGTAATATCATACAATGAAAGGAGAAACTAGTTTTTAAACAAACCCACTTTATTCCGCGAACAACGGGAATTCATTACCCCACAATACTACATCTTCACAATGTCAAGCTTTTACAAACCTCCTTCTATACACCTTTGCAATAGCCATCTTGATTTTATCAGGAACTTCGTCTCCACAATATCAAGTTTTATAAAAAAAACTTAGGCTTATTGCAGGGCTTTCGATCATTAAAATTTTGAGGACAAACTGTACAGTGGAAATCCTGACGTCAAATGGCGTTCGCCGGTGATGGCCAAGACATTTAGCTGACTTACTGGATCCTCGAGAACCTATGTTGTTAAATCATCCAATCATTGTCAAGAGGTTGAAGTTGAGAACCTATGATGTTATACTTGTTAAATCATTTCAAGAGTTTGGTCAAGGACTGGTAGACAGAATCCTCGAGAACCCGAGTTGTTATCCTGGTAAACTCATTGTCAAGAGGATTTACCAAGGACCAGCTGGTAGACAGAATCCATGGCCTTCTTATCCTTGTAACGTCATAGCCAAGAGATTTGAACAAGGTGTTATCTAGATTAAATCGTAGCCAGGTTGTTCGAGCAGCTAGTAGCTAGTAGACAGAATTCTTGAGAATTTTAGTAAACTTTATGCATGTTTTCCCACCCCCCCCCCTCCCCCTCTGTCTCTTTCTGTGATTTTCAAGGGCGTAACAAGTCGGTCAAATTTAATGGGATAATGCGATACTTTTCTTCCAAGCGATTAGGCAACTTACTTCCACTTCCAACTTTTGGTCACGCCCCGTTTTACACGTGTCGTTTAACAGGTGTCAGAAATACAATTTGATATTGTCTTCAAGGTCAAGCTCCTGTACATGATTGTGCTATTGAAGAAGCACAGCACCATGCAGTATGCAATGTTAACAGGTTTTTTTTTTCAGAATGGCAGCTAGCTTTTTTCGAATTACTTCTGGTGAGGGATCTTAAACATGGACAGCCTGTAGAGCACGGGGTATTGGTAAAGTGTCGTATCTGAACGACAAAACGTTATTTCTATGTCAGCCATAACCATGTTAGTGATCACAATAAAACTGTCCAAATTCTCCCATTTTGTTGGTGTAAATGTTTTCGCCATGGGGACGTCTCCAGTCTAAAACAAAGAACATGTTTATGAGGCCGATTCTCGGTCATTTTCGCTGTACATTGTCCTTGATAACACCTACTCGGGTACAAAAGCATTATATATTTGTTTGTGAAAAGAGTTATTGAACCTTATAATGCCCTCAATGTAAAAAACCGGATAACAAAATGACCATTCATATTTCAACACTAAACCCTTTAAGCATATTTATATGAGAAATACGGTCGAGTATGAATTGAAATTGTTGACATCTTGTTGGCTAAATGGTGGACCTACCTTTATATATAAAGCTGTCTCCAGCAGTGAAGCGATCCACCCTAAACACAAGGCCAACTCTAGCGTGGACAAAAGTCTGTTCAAAACGTTACAAAACGTTTAAAAAGAAGAGCAAAAAACAAAAAATCAGAATGTATCAAACATTCGACAATTCTGGACAATTTTTGTAAAGCCAGCGAAACTTTCACGATAGACAGTTTAAGTTTCAGACTGACAAACGTACCAGAATACACGAGGAAATGGCAAAAAAGGACAGCATCACCTATAGAGGTTTGCTAAAAGTTTCACGTGATATTGCAGTGCTGATATTCTCCAACTGTTCAAGTACTTAACAACCTTCATTCAAGTTAATATCAAGATATGAAAGTGAAATTTACACTCCACATCGTGACCACTGCAAACCTAATCTTCCCAAGGTCAACCGTGTCATAGTAGAGGTCAACCGTGTCGGACAGTAAGTGATCAACGATAAATATTGTCCAAACACTATTACTATTAAATATTGTCATAAATGATAATAAATGGTTTGTTATCAAGAGTTTTAGTTTAGAAACCAGCATGATATCTCATACATAATCTGTCTATTTTGATATTTATAATATCGGTAAAATAACAGACTTACAACCTAATTTGTAGGATAATTTAGTTAGTTATAGACGTTAAAGTGAAAGTATCGTCTTATACTGAACGTTAGTACTCTTACCTCATTATTCAAATCGATACAGCTGTAAATGAGTAATGAATAAGTTATCTTTCCTCATTATTGCAGTCGACCTATAGCTGTAAATGGGTACTGATAATCCGTGAGAGATTAATGCCAAGAGAGACGAATAGCTGGTAGATAGGATTCAATATTGTTTTTGCTATTTATGACGTTATACTTACATAATAATTTATAGTTTTC
This sequence comes from Lottia gigantea, assembly GCF_000327385.1. Taxonomy (NCBI): domain Eukaryota; kingdom Metazoa; phylum Mollusca; class Gastropoda; family Lottiidae; genus Lottia; species Lottia gigantea. Next base: position 423,990 of record NW_008710086.1, on the reverse strand, counting down.
TACGTTAGAAGTTTCGCTACATTGTCATACAACGTTCTCAATACCTTTGAAATGTACTTTAATTAAATTCTAAATGCACCATGTGGGGCTAATGAAGACTGGCAACGCCATGCAGTGTGCAATGAGGAACATTTTGCTGGGACAGCGGCATTAGCCTGCGCTTTTTCCATTTCCAACTGTTGAGGATTAAATTTTAAGAACATGTTAAAATGATATTAGATATGTGTTATTCAATGCTGCTTTAACCATAAATGGCGTAATATTTACTATAAATCTATAATTATTGTTAAACTGGCTGTTTAAGAAACGTCCGGGGAGGGTTAACATGTATTTTTGTAGACGATAGGGAATTCATACACGTTGCCAACAGTTGATAAAATGAACACATAACTGCCACATTCAATCAGAAAGCTAAAACACATGTAACTGAGTAATATATCATGAAAAAAAACAAGAAAAACCGACGTAACAGTTCTTATATTATAGTATTTCTTCTCAGTTTAATAGATATACCTATTACATCATGATTATTGCGATATTGCTGGGTTATGGTTGTGACTGATGAAAGTATGGACAGTACCCATGGACTAAGTTGTAACATCATTTCGAAAAGGAGTCATGAAAAACCAGCTGGTCGACGGTATCCTTAAGGACCTAATTTGTTTTCCATGTAAAAGATTTGCCTCGAGATCCGACCTGTGAGTCGACAGCATCCTTGAGTTTTTTAGCCTTGAATCCGAATTTCCGCTTATTCAAAGTTTATTGAAATTCTGATAGTTAAATTCCACATTCAGATGTTAAAACATTCGAATTTGAAATTTAAAATCATTAGCCTACATGCTGTAACTCATTCACCAGTCGGAATTCTCCACGACCAGACGACCATGAAGGGTTAATGGGTTTAATTTACCATTCTGCAGGACTGACATTCCGAGGGTTAATTACAGAATCAAATTTACAGCCGTCAATTATCAATGAAAGATATAAATAACTTCTGGTTTGACGCAGGTGTTTGAAGATTGCTTAGAATTCAAATTCATCTTGTTTGTCAAAATTCTTCTGTCTGTTACTGTGTATCCTACTCCATAGATATATATAGGCCTGGACTTATTTGGAGAATGCGATGGGATTCGAGGGGGGAAGTATCTGCCCCTTTAACAATACATCTTATTTTACACCAAGTCAACTGAAGCAGTAAATACCATCCACACGGCCCCTCAACATACATCGACCAAGTCAACTGAAGCAATAAATATCATCCACACAGCCCCTCAACGTACATCGCAAGCCGGTCAAATCTTATATTAAACCCATTACTAATCTAAATCAAACCATGATGGGTCAGATTGAAAAAAACGACGTGACCAATGTAGATCACTTCCAGGTATCAAGATACAACTTGGCCTATCGTATATTGTTATTGAAAACCCCTCTATTACACCTGAAATATTGGGTCGTGTGAACCCTGAATTAAACGTAATAGGGGTATATTAGATTTCTTCGAGGAGTGGAAGTTCTAGTCGATACTGTCTAGTTTATTTATACTGAAGTATTACAATGTATCACAAGTTCTGTTATAATAAAATCTATAATTTCAGCATATTTCTCATTGTTACTCGTCGTCACAATAAAAAAGTTTTATTTTCCGAACGGCATTTCAGTCTGGACGTTGGCTTCAACTATTTGACTCGACAGGCCAATGAAGACATACCTCACCACACTACTGATTGTAATAGTTTTAGAAGAAGACATTAAAGATCAAGATATTCACACTAGTCAAAAACAAATTCGTATGACCTTCTCTAATCAAACTTTATCTCAAGTTGAAAGACGATACCTTCGAATCTTATATGCATAAAGGCAATAATTATGATAACTTGTGTTTTGCAGTGTTGATAGCTGCGTATTCAAGGTAAAAAAACGGTCACCATTGTATCTACTATTAATGTCTGGGGAAATTTGAGCAAACCTGCTTTATGTAATGTTTCTTTAGATTCCATTGACGTGTACAAAGGTCTCGTCTTACCTTCTCATGCTTCATAAGCATCAGCCGTACATAGTTGTAATCATGATTTGAGGCGCGCGTTTTACTTTTGGGGAAATTTGAGCAAATCTCCCTTATTCATAGAATGACTTTTGGATATTTTTTGTGATTTTTCTGATCTATGCTGTCTTTCATATTCTGTTTTAGCGTTCGTCTTTATTTTACGAATTTACAAACTTCCCTTATTATTTTATAAAATGTTTTTTGTTCTTTGTTCACTTCTAAAATTCAAGTCTAATATATTAGACTATCAAACGTCTAGGGTCTATCCAAATAGCTTTACAAACGTCTAAGGTCTCTCCAGATCCCTATACAAACGTCAAGGGTCTATCCAAATCGCTTTACAAACGTCTAGGGTCTATCCAAATCGCTTTACAAACGTCTAGGGTCTATCCAAATCGCTTTACAAACGTCTAGGGTCTATCCAAATCGCTTAACAAACGTCTAGGGTCTATCCAAATCGCTTTACAAACGTCTAGGGTCTATCCAAATCGCTTTACAAACGTCTAGGGTCTATCCAAATCGCTTTACAAACGTCTAGGGTCTATCCAAATCGCTTTACAAACGTCTAGGGTCTATCCAAATCGCTTTACAAACGTCTAAGGTCTATCCAAATCGCTTTACAAACGTCTAGGGTCTATCCAAATAGCTTTACAAACGTCTAAGGTCTATCCAAATCCCTATACAAACGTCAAGGGTCTATCCAAATCGCTTTACAAACGTCTATGGTCTATCCAAATCGCTTACAAACGTCTATGGTCTAACTAAATCGCTTTACAAACGTCTATGGTCTATCCAAATCGCTTTACAAACGTCTATGGTCTAACTAAATCGCTTTACAAACGTCTAGGGTCTATCCAACTCGCTATACAAACGTCTATGGTCTATCTAAATCGCTTTACAAACGTCTTGGGTCTATCCATATCGCTTTACAAACGTCTAGGGTCTATCCAAATCGCTTTACAAACGTCTGGGGTCTATCCAAATCGCTTTACAAACGTCTAGGGTCTATCCAAATCGCTTTACAAACGTCTAAGGTCTATCCAAATCGCTTTACAAACGTCTAAGGTATATCCAAATCGCTTTACAAACGTCTAGGGTCTATCCAAATCGCTTTACAAACGTCTAGGGTCTATCCAAATCGCTTTACAAACGTCTAAGGTCTATCCAAATCGCTTTACAAACGTCTAGGGTCTATCCAAATCGCTTTACAAACGTCTAGGGTCTATCCAAATCGCTAAAAAAAGTCTAAGGTCTATCCAAATCGGTATATACAGTCGATATTTTATAAAGGTATCAGGTTGTTTTCGGTTACCTCATTGTAAAGATAAAACAGGTCATAATTAATATAATATGATATTATTAACATAATTATAAAACTGTAAAATAATTACAATATTGTATCGTCGCTAGCATGGCAGGGTAAACATATTGTATCGTCGCTAGCATGGCAGGGTAAACTTATTGTATCGTCGCTAGTATGGCAGGGTAAACTTATTATATCATCACTAGCATGGCAGGGTAAACATATTGTATCGTCGCTAGTATGGCAGGGTAAACTTATTGTATCGTCGCTAGCATGGCAGGGTAAACATATTATATCGTCGCTAGCATGGCAGGGTAAACATATTATATCGTGGCTAGCATGGCAGGGTAAACTTATTGTATCGTCGCTAGCATGGCAGGGTAAACTTATTATATCGTCGCTAGCATGGCAGGGTAAACTTATTATATCGTCGCTAGCATGGCAGGGTAAACTTATTATATCGTCGCTAGCATGGCAGGGTAAACTTATTATATCGTCGCTAGCATGGCAGGGTAAACTTATTATATCGTCGCTAGCATGGCAGGGTAAACATATTGTATCGTCAATAGCATGGCAGGGTAAACATATTGTATTGTCGCTAGCATGGCGGGGTAAACTTATTGTATCGTCGCTAGCATGGCAGGGTAAACTTATTGTATCGTCAATAGCATGGCAGGGTAAACATATTGTATTGTCGCTAGCATGGCAGGGTAAACTTATTGTATCGTCGCTAGCATGGCAGGGTAAACTTATTGTATTGTCGCTAGCATGGCAGGGTAAACTTATTATATCGTCGCTAGCATGGCAGGGTAAACTTATTATATCGTCGCTAGCATGGCAGGGTAAACTTATTGTATCGTCGCTAGCATGGCAGGGTAAACTTATTGTATTGTCGCTAGTATGGCAGGGTAAACATATTATATCGTCGCTAGCATGGCAGGGTAAACATATATTATATCGTCGCTAGCATGGCAGGGTAAACTTATTGTATTGTCGCTAGTATGGCAGGGTAAACATATTATATCGTCGCTAGCATGGCAGGGTAAACTTATTATATCGTCGCTAGCATGGCAGGGTAAACTTATTATATCGTCGCTAGCATGGCAGGGTAAACTTACCGTTTAGGACAACTGACACTTTTAGGTGTCGAATAATAGATAATACAATAAGAAGTTAAAACCATGAGTAGTATTGTACAAAAATAGAACGTAAATTGTTGAAACGATGTGTACAATAAAACCATGAGAAATATAGTCTATTACAAAAAAGACACGTGATGTAAATTGTTGAAACGTTGTGTACGATAAAACCATAAGAAATATATCAAAAATATGCCGAAGACGCAAATGGTCGAAACGTTGTGTATGATAAAATTACTGTATGTGTATTACTGTACAAAAAACAAACGAATAATGTAAATTGCTGAAACGCTGTGCCGTTTTTTATGTTATTTGTAAAAGGGATTGAAAATAGTTTTACTGAAATTTATACAAATAGTAATTTATACAAATTGATGCTATTAGTGTCCCCGATACACATATAAATATTAAAAAACCTTTTTACAATCCTTTGAAGGATACTTATTTACCAGCTTTTCGCGACGAAAGATCGTGAGAAAACTGTTATCTTAATGTTGATATTTTGAGAGTATATTATGTACTATAAGTCTGTATTTAAGGTGTTTAATATATGTATAAAGGGATTAGAGATTAGGGAGGGAAAGTAGGGGATTATTCGTCCCTTACTAACAGTTAAACTATTTGTATAGTGAAGAATGTAAAGTTTATATTGATAGTTATAATAAGCTGTATTGAGAGGTATAGATATAATATATTTAACTTTAACACTTATAGTGTTATTCCGTAATCCTATTTAGATCTACCCGAGAAGAGCACATTTTTTTTTTTAATAAATTTTGTCATCTCTCTTATATATTTACATCTTTTTTTGATTTAAAATTTTCCATAATTTTTTTTAATTATTTAACTGTAGTGTCTAGTTTTGTTATAGTGATATATATTATTATTTATAATTGTACAGTCTATTGAGATCGATTGTGATGTAATGGGCTTTAAACAATATATCATTATTATTATTATTATTTCCCTCGCTTTAACAACTACAATATCCACGTTTAATGAACACAAATCTCGTCGCTTTCTGGGATTATTCGTCTTATTCTAACTGGTGCTTATCCTATAAACTACATGCTCTCCAGGCTTTTGAATTATAATATCATTAAGCTTGTATTTTATGGCTTGTTGTTGTTAAAAATCATAGTTAAATGTCTCCAACACTTGCCGAATCGTATTAAAGAAGAACATTATTTATGGCAAAGTATCATGAACTGTAACGGTATCGAGAGCCGATAGGACTCCATTTTACTAAGTTTGCTACCTTATTACTCATATATCTCAAGTATAAATTAGCATCTGATTTCATAGTTGCTTAAAGTTTGCAACATAATCTCAGCTCAAGAGAAATAAATTTTGATTTTTAAAAAGCTTTTGATTCTGTGTATCGTAAATTCTTTTTAAATTAAAATCTAACGCTCATAATTATGAATTAGTGTTTATCAATCAACGTAATTTGGTGCCGAAATTTGATCAGGGCGTTGCATGATAAGTAGCACGAAGGAGGAGTATTGTTCACCTATTATCGGTAACACAATAAAAGATGGGCGAGAGATGGTTTAAGTGTTGGACTATAAGGGGCGAGACTAGATCCTTAGACAGTTGATCGTCGATAAAGACTCTTTCTATATATTTTCTATATATAATATTTTATAGAATATTGATTGATCTCGACTAGGGTAAACAGTTGCCCTTGGTTCATTATTCAACCTTTTTTTCATTACCTAGCCCTTTCCATTTTTATAACCCTTCTTATATTACATATCCCTATTTATACGAAATAATATTTTTAATATTACTAAGCCCTTGTAAAGATTTCATTGAATTTCAAGAGACCTAAAGTTTACATTAGAATTTAATAGAATTTTATTGAATTAGGGCCTTATGGCCTCCGTTCGCTAGCTAGGCCTGTACAAATACTAAATTTGTTTTTCATAAAGGGTTGGGTTTTATGGACTTACTCTCGCCCAATTTGGAAATGTGTGGATAATAGGAGCCTAACGAGAGTGATTTCAGTTATTTTACGAAACGCCAGACACCATTCTGCGATTGGTCTGTCCATGCCACATTCTTAAAATTAATCAGAATTAATTCGTTGATTTTCGGAAAGCCTTTGATTGAGTTACAAATCTGATTTATTGAAAGTAGTTTGTGATATCAGAAGAGTTGAGTAGGCAAGGAAAACGGCAACATCAGCTTTGAAAGACACAACAATGAAATGATGACTGGTGGTCATTAGTACTGTTCTTGATGTCATTCGCCCTGTCAAGTCTTTTAAAACATAGGATATAAAGTTGGCCATCTATAGATTCATAAAGTACACTGTGTATTTGTATAAAAACAGGTCAGAGGGGATGTCGGTTTATTTTTTTTTCTACAGATTATAATATAGTAATTCTGGCGAAACTTTTCAAGTAGTTTAGAGGGATGCCGTTTTACAGAGGATTCAGTTTCACTGTAGTCTTATGAATGCGTAATGCGTAGTACAGTTTTGAGTGTAAAAGGGTCACAGAAACATTTCAAACTAGAACCCTAGAGTACACAAGACGTTCTGCGTTTTTGAGTGAAAACGGATTGAATTGTGGATTTATTATTCTAGTCATCCACAAGAACGTTTACTGCGTATTTCAGTGCAAAAAGGTCATACGGATTAACGGAACTAGTCAGCTATGAGTATGGGTCCGGCGTGACAATATTTTGTTCACTCCTTTGTAATTATGCAAGAATTGGTAATCTGGCGTGATATATGATCCCCTTGGTGATGAAAAGGCTTACTTATCTTCCTTAATTTTTGCCCATTATATAATTAAAAGCTAAGATTTTTAAAGGGAATTTTTTAACTGTCGAAATAAGATTAACTGATACGTTTTAATGAAAGGGAGTAATGAGTCATCAAGATAGCTTTGAAAAACCTTTTTTATTCTTAGAATAGCTGGGCCCATATCATCTTCACAATATCTAGCTCTAACAATCTTCGTAGAAGACGAAGTTCGTAAAAGCTTGACATTGTGAAGATGATCGTATATCATCAAAGTGTAGTAATGTTTTATGTGGTAAAAGTTTTTACGTGTCGGTTGAATTGAATATGATTTTATATTATGCAACTAGTAAAGTTCAAACACGTTATATATAATCTTAAGTCATACAAAACACATTATAATATTCCAACAAATGAAAAGTTATCCGTGTGCGTATCCAAACACAAACTGAATATGAATTTTTTGTTAATTGTAAAACTCTATGCACTGAATATGAATTTGTTGGTAGTTATTTTTGTATTTTCGTCTCTTCTTTCAAAAGTAACTCAGTTGGAAGTAATAGTACAACTCCATTTAAAGATGGGTTTCCTTAATTTTATTGTCAAATAAAGCAAACTATTTGATTAAATGGTGTTTCTAATGAATTATCATGTATTCTTAATCATATCATTATTTTGTTATTGCATATAATTAAGAGTTTTAACCAATCATAAATATCCATGTATGTACAATCTGGATAAACAAAAAAGACTTTTTGTCCTTTCTACATCAGTCACTCATTGGAATTCTGCTGGTAATTCTCTTATAATTTAGCTAATTATGAATTAATAATGGACATGTGAGACAAACTGGAATTTCTCCAAGTCATTAGAACATCTCTACTTTCTATTCATATAAGTATTAGCTTTTTTATTTTTATAAATGAAAATAAGGGAATCCATCTTGAAGTTCAGAAGTACAATAAGATAAGAGCAATAACTCTTCTCTTTAGCAGAAACTAATATTTTCTGTGTTTTGACAAACCGGGGATATAATTGAATATAATTACGCAAAAACATGGCCACTCTTTACACGTTGACAGATGTCGGCCATGTTTTCTGGCTTAACCGAGAAATGTTTTTTTAGACTTTGATGTAAAGTTACAATATGGTTTGATAATTAACAAGATTGACACACAAACCTGAATATATAATTCATTATTTCCAGATATATGTCAATCTATTCTGGAGCGAAATTTTTAAATATTTTAAACCAAATAACTTGTGAGGGTGAGATATCCGTTTTGAATAAACTTCTGGTTTAGTCCAAGTTTTCAAGTTTTTTTTTCTAATTTGTGCTGTTGAAGCGATTCAATTTTTTAAAACTTCGTATAGTTATATTTGTATTTTGGCTCCAACTTCCGGCTTCGTATTTTTTGGAATTAGGAGAGGGGTAAATGGCACACATACGGTGTTTTTAAATTCGGCCTTTACGGGGTTTGTGGCATGAACGTATAAAAACAGATTCTCTGATGCCCAATTATAAAATGAGTTACGGTTATAATGTATTAAGTGTGTCTGCTTCTGAGAATTTTTGTGGAATTCTATTTTTTTTATCTTGGTTACAAAATATTCGTTAATGTGGTTACAAACACGCTTGTAGTATTCGTTTAGAAATATAACTAAAACTAACAGTATCAATTTTTATCAGGAAGATGATTTTTTTCAAAGAAAATTCTAGTCATATTGTTTACTTTGTTACAGGAAATATTCAAAATGGCTACCATATGTCGGCCATATTGGATGTTAGTTTAGGATAACGTCAGCTTCCTGATATTTTTTTTAACGGTTTTTGTCAGAATTTCCTTCCATTAGGCTACAAGTTTTATTTTAAATTACGTTATAAATGTTTATTTTTATATTCAATATGTTGCTCTTCAAAAGCTGAAAGATTTTTAGCTGCCTTTGGTTGGATTTGGTTTTTCCGATTATTAAGCGTCAAAGTTTGCAAATATTAAATAAATAAGAAACAATATTATAGATATACTACTCCTTTCTTTAATTTCTGCAACGTTTTGATTCACATACAGGAGTCTTTATCAAGTATAAAATAATAATAGTAGAAAACAGAACAACAAGTATATATACAGTCAAAAAATAACATCTATAACTCTATAACAATAATAACAATAGATAAATAGTGTTTTTATTTATTTAATGTTCTATCTACTTCTAAATGTCATTGTAAGATTTGATTATAATATAATATGTAGATAGATACTGCAGTTATAAATATATATATATAGATACGATGCTATGACGTTATAACGTTATTCTATTATTGTCACGTTATGAAAAGCCTGATAATTTCTTCGGAGTGAAAGCTCTAGCCTGATATATCGTGTTTTCTTTCCTGGATATTAATATTGATATATTATACGATATATATATAAATTTCAGTATATCAACTATACACTAAGCTATAAACACTATAATTATACCTATCAATATCACAAGTGATGCACTTGATAAAATAGGTATAACAGAATAATGGTCACAAGGTTATGCAGATACAGGTTATTATTCAAAGAAGTAATTTGATACCAATCTGCACATCACGATGAGAATCATGAAGTCGAAAGCCCATTTAACTATACTTATTCATAAAACGCTTTTTTCTTATCCATGTACTTTATAGATTCTACTCTGCACCTTGTTCACGAGGTTATTGTGAAATGGTGCATGATACCTGTTTACACATTAGCAATTGATTGACAATATCTTTATTGAGTTATATATCCTGTAAACAATAACAACGTTTCTTTTCTTCTCAGAAAATGTGATCACGTTTACAGTTATGTAACGTTATTCATCGAATTTATTGAAAGATATATATAATCAAGAACTGTCTAGCAAGTCCTGGGTTGAACAGAACAGATTAACATCGTAACTTTTACTTTAACAACCGATATTTCTGTGACATCATATACAACTATGTCGCGTAGGTAGGAAAGGTCATTTCTTGACGTCATTAAGGCTTATACGTCACATCTCATCTGACGTTAGCCTGGTTTGTGACGTCAATCTTGTAACTTTGGGGTGACGTAGGATGCGAAATTTAAGGCGTAATGTACTAGTTTGTAATGTGACGTAGAAAAAGTCGGTAGTAGGTCGTTAAGAATGATTTTATGAAATTTGGGTAACTAAGCAGTGTACTCGAACCTAAAAAAAAAGGATTGGTCATAATGTTTAAAAGGTTTGTAAATTTGTGAAGACGCTGAATCAATAGTCTGACCTGACAGTTGTATAGATTGAAGAAAAATATATAATAGTATTTAAACTAGATGACGTGTACACTATTAAATTGATCCATAGGCATTAGATAATTACATTTCAACATTGACAAGAGTATTGTATTGAAGGGTGGGGCCGACTTGAAACTTTTTGAAATCTTATTTATCTAAACCATATCACAGTGGTCCATTATCCTGAATTCGTCCTTTCAAAACATTTTCAAAGACATTTTTATAAAACATTATGTAAAATAAATTGAATAGGGGTCATGAGAATTTATATCACAACACAATTTTCTGTGTGAAAATCAATTAACAAAATTTCCCCTTGAAATGACATTGGCTTATAGTTCACTGATCAGTTAACAGAGTTTAAGGTATTTCAACCGGATTTCCGTCGGTGTAAAACTCAGATTCAGATTGTTCCTTGATTTGTGGAAGATGATCTGCTAATACCTATACAAAACGGAGTTTTACTTTTTAAGATTTTTTGAAAGTATTTGAAGAAGATCTAATATAATCTATCTCTAGTCCGTTATCTTTGGAGAGAGAAAATGAAGGTTTACGTTACGTTCTTCATTTCTGTACCATATTAGATAAAATACAGTAAATAAATATTCTGCATTGTAAGCTAAATACCCCCTCCCCTATTCCAGCCTCTTACAGCTATTTTGGCAGTTGTCGGCTGGTGTAGAGACAGAAAAACTAGGCCCGGTTTTGTGGGATTATTTCGCACCTCCGTAGGATCTTCTAGACTACTGTATACTATTTGTTTTCGGAGTTTTGTAATCTAACCTAAACTTTAAGACAATTATAATTCAAATTGTCAGGCTATATTCACCGACATGAAAACAGGTTGCAGGGAATCACGAAATAGTGAGGATTTATAGGGAGAAGGGAGGTAATGCAATCTTGATCTTGAAAGGGGTAACAGAAATAAAAGGGTTAAAACCCCAGTGTGGTGGTTTTGCAATTTTCTTCAATGTCCGTTAGAGTAAATATGAAATCAACATCCTTACTGTGATTTTTATATAACGATTCTGTTAATCAATATCTCATATTTTGATTTTTTTATATTTTGTAGGAAAATGGCAGATATTCGAAACGAAAGATTTATCTCCCCCTTACGATGCCTCACACCTAGTTGTAATGAGGGAATTAAAGGAAGAAGACCACGCATTATTTCAACCTACCGCTAATAAACATGCTCCTAATAAACGGGCGGTAGGAGCTCCAGCAGCGTCAGCATCTAATATCAAACAGATGAAGATAACAGCAGATAGAAAATTAGCACCCAAGGTAAGATACAGTAATTATGATTATACATAAAAACATGATTGTAAGATTTAGATCTCAGTAAAAACTCAAGATAAAGAAAAATTTAGAAATTATGATTTTACCTCGAAATATGCTGATAAAATAATAGTTCAGTAAAATAATGGAATGAAGGTGTAAACCGACCTTTCTACAAAAAGCATTGCGCCTGAAGTAGTGGAGGTACGATTAATAAATTATTACACCTCATTATAGTTTGATATTAAAAAGGTAGCCCAAGAAAGATATGAAGATGTTATTCTGTATCCACCAATGAAATTAAATATTATTATCATATCAGTTTATTAATTGGGCTCAAGTTTACAGGCATGTTTAGCATGTTATCGGGTCCGTCATAGATCTTAATGTTCTAATCTGCAAATTAACTGATATCGTCAAAAATTCTGACATCTCGGTTTGGCGACTAGAACATGTTATTCCTTGAAAGAAGGAGACAACGAGATAATGTCATATTACGACAATTGGTGTGGTCGAGTCGACTAAGTCTAGCGATTGACCAAACTGTCCCACGTACCACCAATTTTCAGCAGTCCCGCCCGAGCACCACTTTATGTACAATCGAGAGAAATGTTTTTATAGACTTAGACGTAAATCTATTAACAGAGTTCCCCTTTCTTTTCAGGCTTCGGTATCAGTTAACAACCAGGATGCTGAGAGAACGGATCGTGTCGAAACATTGAAACATTGGTGCAACAAATTACGTCCTAATATGCCCGACCCTGCTCTCATACCAGCCGTAAAGCTACAACAAATAATCGTGGACGATAAACACAAATTACTGTATTGTCAGATGCCAGGGGTGGCACAAAACGACATCCGAAAAATGTTGCTTTATCTTAGTGGTGCCACGAAGGTGAAAAGCCATTTAGACATTTCAGTGAGCGACATCTTCACAAAATACAGCAAAAATCTTAAAAAACTTAGTGACTTCTCGGGACCTGAGAGAAAAAAGAGGATTCAATCCTACTTCAAAATGTCCTTCGTTCGTGAACCTTTAGAGCGATTGTATTCGTCGTACGAGAACAAGATACACGCTAAATGGAGTACGTATTTTCATTTGAATTTCGGTACCAAAATCATCAAAAAATACCGGAAGAAGCCGTCGAAGACGTCATTACAGAAGGGAAATGACGTCACGTTTCCCGAGTTTGTGCAGTATGTAGTTGATGCAGAACAGAACGACGAGGATCTTAACGAACATTGGGAACAATATTATAAACAGTGTCATCCTTGTATCATGTCGTACGACTTTATAGGAAAATATGAAAGTTTAAACAGCGATATTGAACATGTTTTAAACAAAATACACGTGCGCGATAAATTCAAGGGAGACTTGGTGTCGACGAATTACACGTACACGAAACAGACTTTAACTAATGCGTATAAAAATGTACCTGAGAGTAATTTAAAGAAACTATGGAAGATGTATTATCCTGATTATAATTTATTTAGTTATCCTTTCCCGGATGTTTTAAGAAACATTGTCAAAAATAACGATTTTCAGGATTACTGAGCTGTCCGGTGATTTAGGGAGTTTACTACCGGTTAGTTCAGGGGTGGTTTCTCTAGTGCGATATGGAGATTTCATACCTTATCTTTGTCTATTATACATTATATCAATTATGAGGAGACTTGAATGGTGAACTTGGTATATCTTTCAGAGAGTCCACAAATCTAATGATGTGGCTTTAAACCGGTTAAATTAGATACTGTTATGTGGTACCACTCTGTCATTGGTTTTGCCAGCCTGAATAAGCTTTATCATTAATTTGGTGTATTAACTTGGTGAACTTGGTATATCTTTCAGAGACTCCACATATTTAATTATATTCACGTGGCCTTATACCGGTTATACTGGTTGCTGAAACTCTGGTGCCACTCTGCGATTGGTGCAGTCAGCAAGACGTGCCTTCCATATTTCGTATCATTTATGTGGTGTTTAGTATGGTGAACTCGGTATATCTTTCAGAGAGTCCACATAGTTTATGGTATTTATATGAGTTATATCGGTTATATTGGATGTGGTAACTCTGGTGAGATTGAGCAGTGAACAATGCAAAACTTATATATCGTATACAGTATATTACTGAGGGATTTGGAAAGGTTAACTCACCATCTCTTTCGACTTTCAGTTTCACAGAGGTCATTATCTGATAATATTTTTGTTGTAGTGTTGTTACTCGACTCGGTATGACTTTAAGACATAGCTCATCGTATTTATTTGAGTAAATTGGTGTCAACTCGAATCTAAATCCAAAAAGCTTAGAATATGTTCTATAGTGTTTTGTAAACTCGACATCTCTTTAAGCAACTTGGTTCTTCTTTTCAGAAACGTAGTGTTCAGCTATAGAGTTTAAGAGAGTTCGAATCAGACCAAAAGTAAATCTAGTGTTTCGTGGAATTTTCGTAATGAACTTTTTAAAGATCGCAAGTGTTTCGGCTAGATAAACTGATTAGACAGTTCATGTCTGGAGTGACCAATCATAACTCTTCATTTGTATGTACTGTGATGTTTTTAGACAGCAGAAAACGTACGTGTCGATGATTTTTATTTGTAAACTAGGATAAACAGAAACATCTCCGAGCAACCAGTTGGTTTATACACTTTTATGACGTTCTTGATACAAATTTCACAATTAATATATTTATAGACGTTGTCTACTTATGATTTATACACCATCAACATTATGGGGATTGTCTTGTACTTCTACAATCGTGTTCCTCCCGAAACCACGTCAATTTGTCTATAATCAACTGTAACAAAACATGTTGAACAAAATGTTCTTTGCTTAGAATGATATCATACAATTTTTTCATATCATTAATTGCGTATTCAATTTTTTATTTTAATGCTGAAATTTTAAAAGAATTTGGTATATTTATTGCTTGTATTATATAGTTTGTTCTTCATATCTGTGATAACTGCATGAAATCCTTAATTTCGTCTATATTTCTCTTTTAACCATTGTTTTATCATTATTTTCATTTGTCCGTCCCATTCTCTGAAATAAATTTGAAAATGTATGCTCAGATAGAGCTGGTCAGATAGAGCTGGTTAGATAGAGCTGGTTAGATAGAGCTGGTTTGCTGGAGCTGGTAAGATAGAGCTGATTAGATAGAGCTGGTTAGATAGAGTTGGTCAGATAGAGCTGGTAAGATAGAGCTGGTTAGATAGAGCTGGTTAGATAGAGTTGGTCAGATAGAGTTGGTTAGATAGAGCTGGTCAGATAGAGCTGGTAAGATAGAGCTGGTCAGATAGAGCTGGTTAGATAGAGCTGGTCAGATAGAGCTGGTTAGATAGAGCTATATCTTTATATTCTCTATATCATTGCCAATCAGACGCTTTGTGCCTCTCGTTATAACGTCACCTTAAAAACTTTGTGACCTAGCAACGACGACTTTGTGACGTGTAAATATAACGTCTTAGTGATGTGGTGATAACGCCAACTTGAAAGCTCCGTTATGACGTCTTACAACGCTTACCCGCCAAAATGACATCAAACAGATTCTTTTTTCGTTACGAAACGACTTCAGCGTAGTAAATTGTGTGACATATTCATGCGCAGACGATGTTAAACAATTGATCCTTTAGCTAAAACAGTTCAAACATAAATCTAAGAAATTACTTTCTGGCAATTTCGTTATCCTCTGTACATATTGATATCAGGTTCATATCAATTTTTATTTATCCATTATAATATAATTTTATCATAAGATAAAGATGTTTTTAACACCATGAGAAGAAATCTGAAATTTCAGAAGTAGAGTAAATTGTTATTTTTGTTATGTTAATGAATTGTTGCCAAATGAAATATGTATAATAACCGTTATGTATATATACATTATTTTATTATCAATATGGATATGTTCATGTTTTTATGGTTTTTTGTTCAATAATCGGGTTAAATATGGGAGTTCTAAAGTGGTCTCATGATATATATTATATAATCATAGGTATGAATAATTAAAGTTTGTGATACCAACTGCCATACTTAGTCCTGTTTGCTAAACCTCACTAAAAACTTATACTTTATGAAAGTTTTTGTCTGTTGTCTATGATAAGAACTTTATTTAGGTGTTAGATCGTTAGATATCATGTTCTCAGTCCTCTACACATCATCGTATCATGTTCCTAATTGTCTAGGCGATGTTCTCAATTGAACCTCGTCATCGTATCATGTTCCTTATTGTTACCTGTCATTAATTCATGTTCCCAATATTGTCTTCTTCGTCATTATATCATGTTGCCAATTGTTACATGGTTTTTATACTATGTTCCGTATTGCCAACATCATCATTATATCATGTTCTCATGTTGACTATTTTTCAATAGTTTTCTTAACAATATTCTGTGTATATGTACAAAAATATAGTTCCCCTTTTACCATCATGTTTAAATAAGTGCTAATATCGTAGAACCCTGGACTCCGTTTCTCAAAATATTGTAGATTAACATAGAGCGTAAAGGTTATGAATTAATAATTTGATAACGTCAAGAATAATGTTTTTATTCACTTAACGTGCAAGTTGACTCGTACGGATTTTTGAGAAACGGGGCCCTGGTTTACAAACTTTCACAGTCTGTGTAATATGTCCAATTAAAACACAAATTATATTTTGCTCATTGAAACTTCTTTCATTATATTTGCTCAATCGTATTATTTTCTTGTCTCGCGATGCCAAAAAGTAATCCTATTTTTTTATTTCCCTTTCTTTTACCTTCTCTTTAGCAAAATAAAAAACAGCCCTCTCTTGAAATTCGTCAACTGTTTTTAAAGATAGAAAATTTGATCTCAAATTGAAGTTTGTCATCTATGTGCAAAGATCTCTTCACAAAAAACTGTATTTATATAAGGGTTTGATGTTTGTATACCTTATTATCAGAATACCCAAAATGATGATATATTGATGATATATTTCGAGGTAACGCCTATCTTTATTGTTATTTCATTTTTTAATGGTTATTATTTTTATAAAGCTGTGTATTGTTTTGGTACTAGTATCCTATGTCACGCCACTGTACTGGTGTTTTTAACGTAACGATTTTAGACTTTTGATATCAGTAACGGGCATTACTATTTGGTAATAAACAATTTAATTTAATTCAATAACATCTAAAATTTGTGTTCAATTAAAAAATGTAAAAATATTAAAGCTTCCTTCTTTTGTCTAGTGCACAGCATGATTGATATTCAACGTTTAAATTAGTTCAGAGTTTATAATTAAATAATATAATGAATCTTAGTTGTATTCTGTGTAGGATTAGAAAGTAAAACTATCTGTTAATCCAGTGATTGTAAAAACAAAGATTAATTTAATTCAGTTTTATATGATAAATTTTATTTTGTATTTAAAATCTTCAGATGAGATTTTCTTCTTGATATGACATTATTATTTCAAATATTTTATAAAATTGTTGCCTGTACATCGATTGTAAATAACGGTGAATTTGTAAATAAAGTGGTCAAATAAATTATGCATTGTTATCTCCCTTTGTATCATTTCAGTGTATTATAATAATATCATATTTTTAAATCTCACGTTTGTTGACCATTTACCCACACAAATGAAATTTTTCGAATGCGGCATTGTGTAGTTTAAACATATTTTATTGTACAATATTACAAAGGGACCATGACAAAAATTATGAATCTTCTCCCCTAAGGGTAAGGCATTTTGTGACTTTTAATACACTGAATCATCGTGGCAGGTAGAGTCAAAGAAAAAAAGGGGGGTTGGGGTTGAATAAAACATATAGATTGAAAAGTTGTCGTCTTCTGCCGATTATATTTTTTGTGGATTTATATCAATTTTAAGTGAGTAATATTTAAAGGTATTGTAAAGATGTTTTAATGTGTATCGGGGTCTATGATAGCATCAATTTTTACCGTTCCAATTTTCAATCAGACGTCTGAGGTTCTATTGATTCTACACAAACTCCAAGTTTTATGACGTCAGTTAATAATAATAATAGCCTGTGCCACAGTGAATTATAAAACGTGTAGTTATAGTTGATAATGAATAACAAACAAAACGACTGAAAGCCAGTCCATTAAATACAGTGTTTCTTTTTGAAGTTTTCTACGATTAATTTTTAAACAATTAAAGGGAGAATACTCTAAACAAATTTAGACCACGGCTAATTTTAATGCGCCCATAGAGTAAGCAGTCATTTTGGGCATAAATATTTTAAGCACAAGACAATAATATACGATATTTTGAGCACACTTCTTTTAAACACACCATTTTTTAGGCACACGGTCATTTAGGTACGGAAAGGCGTCGTTACTGAGCTGCTACGGCGACGGTAAATTATCTTACAGCATGCTGAGGTCGCGATAAGCGTGGTATTAGCATTAGATACTGCACCATTGTCGATATTACTTGTCGAGATCGCTACGGAATCGAGAAGGTCTCTGTAACACCTCCACAAACGCAATAAAAATCAAGTGTACCATCAGGTGTTTTTAAAGAGTAAGCATGGGCTTCTTCGCGTGCGAAATCCGCCACTACTATCTCGGTCAAAATCATGAGATACAATCAGATCAATTCATGGGTGACCAAACAAATCAGCCAAAGGGCAAAAATTTATTTACAAGGTTTCGGAGATGGGTGGAAATGGTTAAATTTTCGATGTAATTAGAATAGATTGGAGACTATATCATCAATGTAATATACAGTCCATGATAAGAATAGATTGGAGACTATATCATCAATGTAATATACAGTCCATGATAAGAATGGATTGAAGGCTATATCATCAATGTAATATACAATCCATGATAAGAATAGATTGGAGACTATATCATCAATGTAATATACAGTCCATGATAAGAATAGATTGGAGGCTATATCTTCAATGTAATATACAGTCCATGATAAGAATAGATTGGAGACTATATCTTCAATATAATATACAGTCCATGATAAGAATAGATTGGAGACTATATCTTCAATGTAATATACAGTCCATGATAAGAATAGATTGGAGGCTATATCTTCAATGTAATATACAGTCCATGATAAGAATAGATTGGAGGTTATATCTTCAATGTAATATACAGTCCATGATAAGAATAGATTGGAGGCTATATCATCAATGTAATATACAGTCCATGATAAGAATAGATTGGAGGGTATATCTTCAATGTAATATACAGTCCATGATAAGAATAGATTGGAGACTATATCTTCAATGTAATATACAGTACATGATAAGAATAGATTGAAGGCTATATCTTCAATGTAATATACAGTCCATGATAAGAATAGATTGGAGACTATATATTCAATGTAATATACAGTCCATGATAAGAATAGATTGGAGACTATATCTTCAATGTAATATACAGTCCATGATAAGAATAGATTGGAGACTATATATTCAATGTAATATACAGTCCATGATAAGAATAGATTGAAGGCTATATCTTCAATGTAATATACAGTCCATGATAAGAATAGATTGGAGACTATATATTCAATGTAATATACAGTCCATGATAAGAATAGATTGGAGACTATATCATCAATGTAATATACAGTAAATGATAAGAATAGATTGGAGGGTATATCTTCAATGTAATATACAGTCCATGATAAGAATAGATCAAATTACTGAGGTCAAGACTGTGGACATATTACTGAGGCCAATTTACCTTGTGACCAACTGGTAAAAACCATCTTCTAGCATCCTAAGATGTTATCCGGTTTTCCCTTAAGGTTTTTTCAGGACCAACAGGATCCTCTAAATTCTTACTTGTTATTCTTGTTAAATTAATGCCAAGATGTTTTCTCAGGACCGACTGGTAGACAAGATCTTCTAGAACCTTAGTTGTTATCCTTGTAAAAAAAAAAAAATGATGTTTATTTGTTTTATAGACGATGACTATTAAGGAAGATGATGCTAACTTCACTACCCAAATAAATGGTATGGTAAAGAAATATGGCTGGGCACAGGGTTGTGGTGGTCAAATCTTGTATTGTCCCCCCAAAGGAAGGGCTGTTTTATACGTCGTTGATACTGGTCTAATCTTCAACCCTACGGTAACTATTACTTCTATTTCCGTCTTGATGTTGAGGTAACCCCCCCCCCCCCCCCCCCAATTCCAATCACGTTATTAGTGTATTTGTACTGATTACAAATTGGAGATTTTCATGGAGATGATTGTAACTTTCAGAATGAATGGATACGTACTGGCGCTATACCCAGATTTGACATTGAGCTCAGGACTGATGACGATATACATGTATCTGGAAATGGTTATTGTGGTGGAGGAATACCGAAATCTCCATTAAAATTAGACATCAATCCATTATATAGTAAGTAACAGTCATATTCCTTTAGCAACGGTAGATATTATCCATAATATTATAAGGTTATCTCCCTTGCTCTTAGTAGCAACTCAATCCATCATATCGTAAGTTAGAGTTGTGTATCATTTCAATTGTATATCATTTCAATTGTATATTGTATATCATTTCAATAGTATATCATTTCTATTGTATATTGTATATCATTTCAATTGTATATTGTATATCATTTCAATAGTATATCATTTCTATTGACATACCATCATTTCAATAGTATATCATTTCTATTGTATATTGTATATCATTTCTATTGTATATCATTTCATTTGTATATCATTTCTATTGTATATCATTACAATTGTATATCATTTCAATTGTATATTGTATATCATTTCAATAGTATATCATTTCTATTGTATATTGTATATCATTTCAATTGTATATTGTATATCATTTCAATAGTATATCATTTCTATTGTATATTGTATATCATTTCTATTGTATATCATTTCATTTGTATATCATTTCTATTGTATGTCATTTCTATTGTATATCATTACAATTGTATATCATTTCAATTGTATATCATTTAAATTCTATATCATTACAATTCTATATCATTTCAAGTGTTTATCATTTCAATTGTATATCATTTCTATTGTATATCATTTCTATTGTATATCATTTCAATTGTATATCATTACAATTGTATATCATTTCAATTGTATATCATTACAATTGTATATCATTTCAATTGTATATCATTACAATTGTATATCATTTCAAATGTATATCATTACAATTGTATATCATTTCAATTGTATATCATTTCAATTGTATATTATTACAATTGTATATCATTTCAATTGTATATTATTTCAATTGTATATCATTTCTATTGTATATCATTTCTATTGTATATCATTTCTATTGTATATCATTTTAATTGTATATCATTACAATTGTATATCATTTCAATT
>NW_008710086.1:380357-402799 GCF_000327385.1 Lottia gigantea | reverse complement strand
ACCATTTTAATTGTATACCATTCCAATTGTATATCATTTCAATTGTATATCATTTCTCCGGTATATTATTTCAATTGTATTTCATTTCAATTGTATATCATTCCAATTGTATATCATTCCCCTTGTATATCATTTCAATTGTATACCAGTTCAATTGTATATTATTTCAATGGTATATCATTTCTATGTATACCATTTCAATTGTATATCATTTCTATGTATATCATTTCTATTGTATACCATTTCAGAGCCCCCGTTGAATTCTGGCCCTGATCCAGTTTGTGTGTGAAGATTAAAGAATAATCCAGTTGGTGGGTTTAGAGAAAGATTTAATCGTTCTCGTTGAATTCGTCATATTCCGTGATTCATGTGTTGAAGACTACTGATTTCTAAGAAAAGCCTTCAAAGACCCGCTCACAGTGTTTTATTGAGAAAGGTCGAAGACATGGACAATGGCAATGCCAGCCTGGACTCTGGGGGTACAATCATGGTCCAAGGGGGGGGGGGGGGGGAGGGGGTGGATAACTAAAGGGTTAACTATCGGGATTGAGATTTCAAATGTGACAGTCCTTCCACAATACACAAATCTGTCAAGGAATCTTTCAGACTGTTCTCCCCCTAGAAAATTTTTGAAAAATGGAATTGATTTGGTGCTTTCTGATACACATTTTTGTGTATTGCAGATGTCCCAGTCTCGCTGCCACTGACCATAGTGCAGATGCCCCACTCTCGCTGCCACTGACCATAGTGCAGATGCCCCACTCTCGCTGCCACTGACCATAGTGCAGATGCCCCACTCTCGCTGCCACTGACCGTAGTGCAGATGCCCCACTCTCGCCGCCACTGACCATAGTGCAGATGCCCCACTCTCGCTGCCACTAACCATAGTGCAGATGCCCCACTCTCGCCCCCACTCTCGCCGCCACTGACCATAGTGCAGATGCCCCACTCTCGCCGCCACTGACCATAGTGCAGATGCCCCACTCTCGCCCCCACTCTCGCCGCCACTGACCATAGTGCAGATGCCCCACTCTCGCTGCCACTGACCATAGTGCAGATGCCCCACTCTCGCCCCCACTCTCGCCGCCACTGACCATAGTGCAGATGCCCCACTCTCGCCGCCACTGACCATAGTGCAGATGCCCCACTCTCGCCGCCACTGACCATAGTGCAGATGCCCCACTCTCGCTGCCACTGACCATAGTGCAGATGCCCCACTCTCGCTGCCACTGACCGTAGTGCAGATGCCCCACTCTCGCCCCCACTCTCGTCGTCACTGACCATAGTGCAGATGCCCCACTCTCGCCGCCACTGACCATAGTGCAGATGCCCCACTCTCGCTGCCACTGACCATAGTGCAGATGCCCCACTCTCGCCCCCACTCTCGCCGCCACTGACCATAGTGCAGATGCCCCACTCTCGCCGCCACTGACCATAGTGCAGATGCCCCACTCTCGCCGCCACTGACCATAGTGCAGATGCCCCACTCTCGCTGCCACTGACCATAGTGCAGATGCCCCACTCTCGCTGCCACTGACCGTAGTGCAGATGCCCCACTCTCGCCCCCACTCTCGTCGTCACTGACCATAGTGCAGATGCCCCACTCTCGCCGCCACTGACCATAGTGCAGATGCCCCACTCTCGCTGCCACTGACCATAGTGCAGATGCCCCACTCTCGCCGCCACTGACCATAGTGCAGATGCCCCACTCTCGCCGCCACTGACCATAGTCCAGATGCCCCACTCTCGCTGCCACTGACCATAGTGCAGAGNCGAGTTCTTGCCACAATTCAGAGAGTATTTTACAAGTTTGTACTTTTATTAAAATATTTTGTTGAATTTGTTGATTTGATTTTAGTGTTGTTTTGATTTTTTGATTTCTTGATTTTTGCTTGTTTTATTGATTTTTTGATTTTTTCTTGATTCATTGATATTTTCATTTATTAATCTATTAATTAATTTATTCAAGAATGGCGTTGATATATTAACATTGGCCATTCTGGCGAAAAAGCCTGTTGGGCGTAATTCTCGCTGCTGTCTTATAAATAACATGAAAAACCAGCATCGATATTGATCAAAATGTGTTGGTTATTTTTTTACTCAACGCAAAGATAACAACTTAGGTTCACAATAAGGAGCCTTTCTTCCAGCTGGTCCTTGGTCAAACCTCTTGACAATTTTACAAGGATAACAACTTAGGTTCACAAGGATCCTTTCTACCAGCTGGATCTTGGCCAAACCTCTTGACAATGTTACAAGGATAACAACTTGGGTTCACAGTTAAAGATCCTTTCTACCAGCTGGTCCTTGGCCAAACCTCTTGACAATTTTACAAGGATAACAACTTGGGTTCACAGTTAAATATCCTTTCTACCAGCTGGTCCTTGGCCAAACCTCTTGACAATTTTACAAGGATAACAACTTAGGTTCACAAGGATCCTTTCTACCAGCTGGACCTTGGCCAAACCTCTTGACAATGTTACAAGGATAACAACTTGGGTTCACAGTTAAAGATCCTTTCTACCAGCTGGTCCTTGGCCAAACCTCTTGACAATTTTACAAGGATAACAACTTGGGTTCACAGTTAAATATCCTTTCTACCAGCTGGTCCTTGGCCAAACCTCTTGACAATTTTACAAGGATAACAACTTAGGTTCACAAGGATCCTTTCTACCAGCTGGACCTTGGCCAAACCTCTTGACAATTTTACAAGGATAACAACTTAGGTTCACAAGGATCCTTTCTACCAGCTGATCCTTGACCAAACCTCTTGACAATTTTACAAGGATAACAACTTGGGTTCACAGTTAAAGATCCTTTCTACCAGCTGGTCCTTGGCCAAACCTCTTGACAATTTTACAAGGATAACAACTTGGGTTCACAGTTAAAGATCCTTTTTACCAGCTGGTCCTTGGCCAAACCTCTTGACAATTTTACAAGGATAACAACTTAGGTTCACAAGGATCCTTGCTACCAGCTGATCCTTGACCAAACCTCTTGACAATTTTACAAGGATAACAACTTGGGTTCACAGTTAAAGATCCTTTCTACCAGCTGGCCCTTGTCCTTGGCCAAACCTCTTGACAATTTTACAAGGATAACAACTTGGGTTCACAGTTAAAGATCCTTTCTACCAGCTGGTCCTTGGCCAAACCTCTTGACAATTTTACAAGGATAACAACTTGGGTTCACAGTTAAAGATCCTTTCTACCAGCTGGCCCTTGGCCAAACCTCTTGACAATTTTACAAGGATAACAACTTAGGTTCATAATAAGGATCCTTTCTACCAGCTGGTCTTTGACCAAACCTCTTGACAATTTTACAAGGATAACAACTTGGATTCACAGTTAAAGATCCTTTCTACCAGCTGGTCCTTGGCCAAACCTCTTGACAATTTTACAATGATAACAACTTAGGTTCATAATAAGGATCCTTTCTACCAGCTGGTCCTTGACCAAACCTCTTGACAATTTTACAAGGATAACAACTTGGGTTCACAGTTAAAGATCCTTTCTACCAGCTGGTCCTTGGCCAAACCTCTTGACAATTTTACAAGGATAACAACTTAGGTTCATAATAAGGAACCTTTCTACCAGCTGGTAGATAGCAATAGATGAAGAAATAGTTCCAAAATGAAATCACTGAGCTATAGTTTTCCACCTATAGTTCTCGTTTTTGTCCATGTTTTCCCTGCTTTCTCTGATACCCACACAACTCTGTATGATCATTCATTCTTCCATAATAGACCAATAAAATGGTAAAGGCAATTCTGATGTTGGTAGTGACCGGTTTCAATAGTGGGCTAGCACCACTGGTTACTGTCCCTGGTTTTTGGGGGCCAGTCGTTTACCTCAGACCCTATAGTAATTCCATTAGGGTTCCTATTTCGTCGCTAAATAGATGACGTCGCGCCAAATCCCGGGGTCAATATTTTCATACCTGACTCACCATTCTAGCCCAGTAAAAACAGCGCAGTGTAAACGGTACCAGCCAGTCTAGCAGGCCAATTTGTATGGCAGTGTAAACCCGGCTGTAGATACATACACTTAACACCCTAGGGTAGAGTCATTGTTCCAAACACTAGAGTCATAAGACTAAACACCTCCCGATCTGATTCTAGAGAAATGTTCCTTTATATATACGTTTACCCATCATGTCCGAACCACAACCACATTCGTCCTACTTTTTCGGTTAATAGGACCATGTCAAAACCCGTATTCGTGATTCGATGACGTTTACCAATCAGGAGAAAATGCCCGTTTACAGTCTAATATTGTTAATGGCGTTCAATCTGACCACAGGAAGCAGAAATAGCGACAGGTCCATTAGGCGAACACGATGATTTGGCATGAGTTGCTTTTCTACAGGCAAATTATTTATGATTGACATACAGTGAACCGGTTTGTTTGTAATACCTATAAATTCTTCTCGTAATGTTTACCTCTTTCATTTATTCAACATGACAACTTTGACGACCATTGTGTCAGAACGTTTCATCTTGAATATTCAAATGTTAACATCGAAAGATTTTTTTTTTGGTTTTATTTTTCAAAGCGGAGCAGTGGATTTCCTGAAATAATAATAGCCATATCAAAACTGCATGTGTTGGGTAGTGTAGTCTCTTACAGGTAACTTCACACCGTCACCGGACATTATACACGTTCACAAACTGAAAATCAAAATGATGTAAATAGATAGAAGCTATAAGTGTCTCCAATACAGAAACAAAGACTAGAAAATCAGAATGGTTTAAATAGAAACTATAAGTGTCTCTGATACAAATACAAAGACTAGAAAATCAGAATGGTTTAAATAGAAACTATAAGTGTCTCTGATACATATACAAAGACTAGAAAATCAGAATGGTGTAAATAGAAGCTGTAAGTGTCTCTGATACACATACACAGACTAGAAAATCAGAATGGTGTAAATAGAAGCTGTAAGTGTCTCTGATACACATACAAAGACTAGAAAATCAGAATGGTGTAAATAGAAGCTATAAGTGTCACTGATACACATACAAAGACTAGAAAATCAGAATGGTGTAAATAGAAGCTATAAGTGTCTCTAATACAGAAACAAAGACTAGAAAATCAGAATGGTGTAAATAGAAGCTATAAGTGTCCCTGATACACATACAAAGACTAGAAAATCAGAATGGTGTAAATAGAAGCTATAAGTGTCCCTAATACACATACAAAGACTAGAAAAACAGAATGGTGTAAATAGAAGCTATAAGTGTCTCTGATACACATACAAAGACTAGAAAAACAGAATGGTGTAAATAGAAGCTATAAGTGTCTCTGATACACATACAAAGACTAGAAAAACAGAATGGTGTAAATAGAAGCTATAAGTGTCTCTGATACACATACAAAGACTAGAAAAACAGAATGGTGTAAATAGAAGCTATAAGTGTCTCTGATACACATACAAAGACTAGACTCTTTTATTTGAAACGACGAGCACAATATTATTACATGGTGAAATAACAGACACATTTCATGGCAACTACGAAATCACAGGAGAATCATGGCCAGGATCACTAATTATATGGTGGCTAATTAAGGTAATTCATTAAGAGAAAACAACTCGCGTGCTGACGGTTGATATTTGTATATTCAGACTCGTAATGGAATTAGTCCCAAGACTTGACCTTCCGGTGTATGTGACATGCCAAAGGCCAACACTTAAAGTTACTCATAAGAGGCTTCCCCTGGCCACGTATTCTCGAAACGATCTTAGTGCTAGGATATCCTAGGTTCTTATCTTCTAACATTGATTCTAGGATATCCTAGGTTCTTATCTTCTAACATTGATTCCAGCACTAGGAGCATTTCGAGAATACGTTCACTGACCTGTATGTTTTATATGGAAAGCGGCCCGTGGCTAGTACATGGATGAAAGGCGTGAGGTCTTACAGAAGTGGGGGAAGGGGGGTAGGTGTATACGCGTCCTGATTAACAGGGTTCCCTCTGGTTTTCTAGCCTTTTTATTAAGTTCTAGAGCCACAACATAGTGAGAGAATTTCCTGTGGCCAGTGGTGGATGGTTCTTGTAAATTAATAGCTGCATTTTTTTCAACCAAAAAAGAGAATGAAGAATTTTCGAAAAGCAAAACCGAAAGTAGAGCCAACATAAAACCCTCGTTGGGTTCGCTATCCCACAATTTGTTATTGTTATCAACTTTACACGCTTTGATTGGTTAAATATCACGTCATTATAACGAGACTGTGGAAGAAAACTTGTTAGACTACAATGGAGACGAAAGATATTTGAAAAAAAAAACATTTAAATTGTAAACTAATTTTAATAAGATTGAATCGCATTATCAGCATTATGATAAATCAGCTCAGCCGACATCCACAGAACCACTATAAAGAGAGCTTGAAGCTTAACGTGGAATAAATTCTTTGGATTCAAATACTTACTCACTTAAATACCTGATACCACTTTCATTATGAAATACTTACTCACTTAGCTACCTGATACCACTTTCATTATGAAATACTTACTCACTTAAATACCTGATACTTCTTTCATTATGAAATACTTACTCACTTAGACACCTGATACTTCTTTCATTATGAAATACTTACTCACTTAGACACCTGATACTTCTTTCATTATGAAATACTTACTCACTTAGACACCTGATACCTCTTTCATTATGAAATACTTACTCACTTAGCTACCTGATACCACTTTCATTATGAAATACTTACTCACTTAGACACCTGATACCACTTTCATTATGAAATACTTACTTATAATAGATATACTTCCTCGTATAAAAAGTTCAGCAGCTGCTACCATGGTGTTTGGATTTCGTGTTTTGGATCGTTAGTACTTGGTTTATTTATACACGGTATGAATTATCATTTATTCCGAGTCTCTATAGTCAAATTATACAGTTACAAATTATACAGTGACATTTAATACAAAGTCCCCAATCTCATTCAAATTCTGGCCGCGTAACTATCGAAACTATCTAAGCACTTGGCTAGCTTAACTTCTAACACTGTTTCTAGGATATCCTAGAGTCTTAACTTCTAACACTGTTTCTAAGATATCCTAGAGTCTTAACTTCTAACACTGTTTCTAGGACACCTAGGGTCTTCACGTCTAACAATGTTTCTAGGATATCCTAGGGTCTTATCTTCAAACACTGTTTCTAGGATATCCTAGGGTCTTATCTTCTAACACTGTTTCTAGGATATCCTAGAGTCCTAACTTCTAACACTGTTTCTAGGATATCCTAGAGTCTTAACTTCTAACACTGTTTCTAGGACACCTAGGGTCTTCACGTCTAACAATGTTTCTAGGATATCCTAGGGTCTTATCTTCAAACACTGTTTCTAGGATATCCTAGGGTCTTATCTTCTAACACTGTTTCTAGGATATCCTAGGGTCTTAACCTCTAACACTGCTTCTAGGATATCCTAGTCTCTTAACTTCTTACAGTGTTTCTAGGATATCCTAGTCTCTTAACTTCTTACACTGTTTCTAGGATATCCTAGGGTCTTAACTTCTAACAGTGTTTCTAGGATATCCTATGGTCTTATCTTCTAACATTGATTCTAGGATATCCTAGGTTCGTAACTTCTAACACTGTTTCTAGGATATCCTAGTCTCTTAACTTCTTACAGTGTTTCTAGGATATCCTAGAGTCTTAACTTCTAACACTGTTTCTAGGATATCCTAGGTTCTTAACTTCTAACATTGATTCTAGGATATCCTAGGGTCTTAACTTCTAACATTGATTCTAGGATATCCTAGTCTCTTAACTTCTTACAGTGTGTCTAGGATATCCTAGAGTCTTAACTTCTTACATTGATTCTAGGATATCCTAGGTTATTATCTTCTAACACTGTTTCTAGGATATCCTAGTCTCTTAACTGTTTCTAGGATATCCTAGAGTCTTAACTTCTAACACTGTTTCTAGGATATCCTAGGTTCTTAACTTCTAACACTGTTTCTAGGATATCCAAGTCTCTTAATTTCTAACATTGATTCTAGGATATCCTAGGGTCTTAACTTCTTACATTGATTCTAGGATATCCTAGGTTCTTATCTTCTAACATTGATTCTAGGATATCCTAGGGTCTTAACTTCTTACATTGATTCTAGGATATCCTAGGTTATTATCTTCTAACATTGATTCTAGGATATCCTAGGGTCTTAACTTCAAACACTGTTTCTAGGATATCCTAGTCTCTTAACTTCTAACACTGCTTCTAGGATATCCTAGGGTCTTAACTTCTTACAGTGTTTCTAGGATATCCTAGGGTCTTATCTTCAAACACTGTTTTTAGGATATCCTAGGGTCTTATCTTCTAACACTGTTTCTAGGATATCCTAGGGTCTTAACTTCTTACAGTGTTTCTAGGATATCCTAGGGTCTTATCTTCAAACACTGTTTCTAGGATATCCTAGGGTCTTATCTTCAAACACTGTTTCTAGGATATCCTAGGGTCTTAACTTCTTACAGTGTTTCTAGGATATCCTAGTCTCTTAACTTCTTACACTGTTTCTAGGATATCCTAGGGTCTTAACTTCTTACACTGTTTCTAGGATATCCTAGGATCTTAACTTCTAACATTGTTTCTAGGATATCCTAGTCTCTTAACTTCTTACAGTGTTTCTAGGATATCCTAGGGTCTTATCTTCTAACATTGATTCTAGGATATCCTAGGGTCTTAACTTCTAACATTGATTCTAGGATATCCTAGTCTCTTATCTTCTAACACTGTTTCTAGGATATCCTAGGGTCTTAACTTCTTACAGTGTTTCTAGGATATCCTAGGGTCTTATCTTCAAACACTGTTTCTAGGATATCCTAGGGTCTTATCTTCAAACACTGTTTCTAGGATATCCTAGGGTCTTAACTTCTTACAGTGTTTCTAGGATATCCTAGTCTCTTAACTTCTTACAGTGTTTCTAGGATATCCTAGGGTCTTATCTTCTAACATTGATTCTAGGATATCCTAGGGTCTTAACTTCTAACATTGTTTCTAGGATATCCTAGTCTCTTAACTTCTAACATTGTTTCTAGGATATCCTAGTCTCTTAACTTCTTACACTGTTTCTAGGATATCCTAGGGTCTTAACTTCTTACATTGATTCTAGGATATCCTAGGTTCTTATCTTCTAACATTGATTCTAGGATATCCTAGGGTCTTAACTTCTTACATTGATTCTAGGATATCCTAGGTTATTATCTTCTAACATTGATTCTAGGATATCCTAGGGTCTTAACTTCTTACAGTGTTTCTAGGATATCCTAGTCTCTTAACTTCTAACACTGCTTCTAGGATATCCTAGGGTCTTAACTTCTTACAGTGTTTCTAGGATATCCTAGGGTCTTAACTTCTAACACTGTTTCTAGGATATCCTAGGGTCTTAACTTCTAACACTGTTTCTAGGATATCCTAGGGTCTTAACTTCTAACACTGTTTCTAGGATATCCTATGGTCTTATCTTCAAACACTGTTTCTAGGATATCCTAGGGTCTTATCTTCTAACACTGTTTCTAGGATATCCTAGAGTCTTAACTTCTAACACTGTTTCTAGGATATCCTAGGGTCTTAACTTCTAACACTGTTTCTAGGATATCCTAGGGTCTTAACTTCTAACATTGTTTCTAGGATATCCTAGAGTCTTAACTTCTAACACTGTTTCTAGGATATCCTAGGGTCTTAAGATAACTTCTAACACTGTTTCTAGGATATTCTATGGTCTTATCTTTTAACACTGTTTCTAGGATATCCTAGGGTCTTAACTTCTAACACTGTTTCTAAGATATCCTAGGGTCTTAGCTTCTAACACAGTTTCTTACGCCCAATCGTGTGTTCATTATTTCTAAAATTCTTCTGTACCAACAATCCCACACCGCACACCGTCTATTCGCGGCTTTATCATGGAAGAGACAGATGGCAAATCAGGCCAACCGAGCTACCAATTCAATTGCTAGACTTATTATTTATCCTGAAAAACAACAACCAGAGATTCCCAGTCGATAGCAGGCAGTTGGTAACAACAGAAAAAATAGCTGCCTGCCTTTTGTACTTTAGTAGTGTTATTTACAGTCTTAATGGTACATAAAACGATGGCAAGAGAATTCATGAAGGGCATTCGAGAGAATTCGAGTCGAAAACAGCTAGCTGAGATTGACGCAGTTTGGAGTTTTTCAGTTTTAGGAAACCGAGGACAAAAATAGTTTGTGTTTTTTCTAGTAGAAGGAACGGTTATTTTCAGCATAGCGTGACAAATTCTTATTGCGCGTTACAAACAAACATACTTTTGGTTAAAACATTTTGAAAATTGTGTACATATTGCCCGTGTTGTGTATTTGTGTACTGGTGTATTTCCACCAAAACTTGTGTGAAGGTTGAAACGAAAACATGATTAGATGGCTTGACTTAAACAATATTTTATAAATACTTTACACGTGAACAAATACCTCAATCAGAGTTTTGGAAACATACCATTATAGCTAATACTTTTCCGTCACCCGTGCGTTTATATAAACGCTTGTAAATATGTACAACCGTTTGCGAAAACCAGACGCAAGCAGCAAACGTAAACGTTTCAACAACGAACAATGGAGAGAAAGTTGTAGCAAGAGTTTTGAGAAACTTGATAAGACAGATGTTAAACATTTATTTGAAGCCTTGAGACTTGGAAAGATTCATCTAGTGAAATTTATTTTGGACGCAACGGAAAATAAACTACAGAATTGTCGAGATATAGACGGTCGGACTCCTTTAATAGCTAGCTGTTTACTCAAGGTAAGACTTGATTGACAGATATAGTGCAATATTTCAAAAGCGATAAAGAACTTTGCTGAGTGAAAACCACCCACTCTCGCTTCCAATTTTATTTCTATAAGTCTCCTTTGTTTATCAGAGACACTTTTGGAGAAAAACGTGAACGGAATTCTACACAGTGGCGTTTCTAGGAAACATTAGGCGAGGGGGTCGAGCAGGGGCCAAAATATTTTCATGGGGGGCCATAGACCATTCTTTCGCTAGGTAAACTAGAAAAAACATTGAAAGTGAGGAGGGGGCAAAATCGTTACAGCTTATATTGTCTAGTGAGAGGAGCATGCCCCCTGCCCCTCCCCCGTACAAAAGCCACTGAGTCTATATAACTATAAGTCTATCCTGTACTTTGTGATGACGTTTTACCAGTTTGAAATCTCTTCAAATTCATCAACCTAAAAGGGATTGTAAAGAGGTTTTTTAAAATTTTTATGTGTATCAGGGACACTGATAACATCAACTTACACCATTTCAATTTTCATTCCGACGTCTGTGGTTCTTGCAATTTCACTTACACAGACGCGTTTTATGACGCCAGTAGAGGGGAACGAGTTAGTTTTAGTGGACTTGCAAGAACCACGGACGTCGAAATGAATATTGAAATGGTGTAAATTGATGCTATCAGTATCCCCGATACACGTAAAAAGTTTACAAACCTCTTTACAATCTCTTTAATTTATAATTGTAGGAAGAATCAACTCGGGACCAGTTGACGAAGTTACTTCTGGGGAAGAACGCCAACGTGAACCTGGTAGATAGTGACGGGCGAAGTGCCTTGAGTCATGCTTGTGAGAGAAAATGTAACGATATAGTCTTGATGTTGATTCAAGTTCACAATATAGACCCTGATTTTCCCGACAAATCCGGTAAGTATCGGGCATTAGTTCTCTTTCTCATAGGAACAGTAGATCACAATATATCGGGTTTCGGGGTGTATCTAGGTATTTGACGCAGTGTGTAAAAGCTTGACATCGTTGGTGAGGGTGTGTGGGGTAAGTAAGGGTGGGGTTAAAACAATTCCCCAGGTCTAAAGCTACGTACCGGAATACGTAGGCACGAACAATCCAGTCATCTTGTTAATTTGTTAATGCATACTCTGGTTATTTTTAAACCAAAATGTCATCCAAAATAGAAAATCGATCAAAATACATTAATCTGACTGTTTGGAAAGAATTCATTTTTATTGCTGTCTGTCTCAGGTCATCAGAAGGTCATTTGGAAACAATTCAGAATTAATAACAACTTTCTTTTCAGGCAATACTCCTCTGATATATTGTGCTCGAGAAGGAAATGACGTAGCTCTTGAGATCTTGGTAAAAAGTTTCCGGAGACTCGGACTGAAGGTAGATCACGTCAATGATCAAGGATTCTCTGCTCTTCTGGAAGCCGCCCGCAATACCAACTTAACCTGCGCTCAAATTCTAGTTGCGCAAGGACGAGCCCAAAAGAGTCTTCGAGACAAACAAACTGGACGCACGGCTGCCGAATGGTTTCAGTCGAAAGGTTACGAACGATCTGATTTATCATTCTTGTGTGGAAATGCAAAATTTGTCCGAGCAGTAAAACTTACGTCAATCCTGAAAAGCAAAACCTTTGGAGTCGCGAAGCCGGCTGCTACTCAGAAGAGGCACAGCATCGTTGAGACCCACGAAAAAAAACGAGTGAAACACCGTAGTAAGAGTGTTACACCGCGACCTAAAGATGTCGGGCTCTGTGAGCTTCGTCGGAAAGCGAGATACCACAAGCAACGTTCTGCTGACTCGCAAGCCAGGGACGTAGTGTTAGAAGCAGATGGTCCTGTTACCATGGTCACAACAGTCATTTCAACGTTAACAGAATTTGGCAAACTTTCTCTGAACGAAGACAGGAAAGCCCATAAAGAAACTGCGAGCTCTGTGGAGTCTAGTGACGAGATGAAAGCTCTACTTCCGGTTTTGTCGACCATACCGATACCAGCTTCTGAAACACACGGCGATTCTGAATTCCTATCGATTGGAAGAACCGATATTTAGCACAAATGTCAGACAACAATAATTGCTTTTGGTACTATCGTCTGATTTGTTCAAGAATTGACTAGAGCTCAACTTCGACCCATGTTTCGGACGAAACAATCCTCATCAGGACAGCTAGTTAATTGGGTAGAAATAGTAATATGTAGGATCGTTCACTTTTTACAGAGTTATCGTGAAATAAAGTTATGATACGTTACGAGCTCATCTAAACTTATCGACCCACGTTTCAGATACACAATCCTCAGCATTACAGCTAGAGTTGAGTAGGAAAAACTGTAGAAATATACATCCTGCACCCAGAGATCTCAAACTACACTGGAGAAATTTGGACATAATTTAATGTTTTAGTTAACATCGAGCATTTGCTTTAAAGTAGTCCGAAACACGCGATCTCATACCTAGTTTCTGTCAAGCGGACGAACAGCGGGCCCGTCATGTCGCGTTTTCCACTTTCGTGATTTACCGTTATCTTTGCGCATGTTTGCAGACAATGAGTCTCCCACCCCCAATACCCCAGCCACCCTTTCACTCACAGTACTATGCTAGATTCTAATGAATATAGTTTGAACTCTTATCTTACCCCTGTTTGTAAGTTGATTGTGGAGGTAAATAAATGTTCCAAATTTAAAACTTGTTTCTTTAAATAACTTTTAATATTACCAGTATCTTCATTTACTCCAGTTTTTTGATGAGAAAATATGAAATTGTTTTCGATAAGACCAACTTAATTTTTAAAGTGACAGTACAAGCATTCTTCACACTTTGCAAAACTGTTAGATAATCTATCGTCCCTTTAAACACAATTCGAATGTATCTGTTGAGTCTTTTTGATTTTTTCATTCAAGCATCAACTTGAGTCTTGTTTTCTGAGCCTAATATAAAATCAATGTGCCACCATTTTCAACCTGAAATCGTTTTCGTATCGGCGAATAAAGCCTGAAGATCTGCATTTTAATCAGAGTAGATAGTAGATAATGAAAATGCAGGCGAATGAGCTCTATTCACAAAATGTATATCTTCATCCAAGACAGAGCAGCTTCACAATGTCAAGCTATTACGAACATCTAATACCTTGATTCCAATAAAAACCTTTATTGTATCACGGAATGCAGCAATTTGATTGGTATGATGCAGCAATTTGATTGGTATGATGCAGCAATTTGATTGGTATGATGCAGCAATTTGATTGGTATGATGCAGTAATTTGATTGGTATGATGCTGCAATTTGATTGGTATGATGCAGTAATTTGATTGGTATGATGCTGCAATTTGATTGGTATGATGCAGTAATTTGATTGGTATGATGCTGCAATTTGATTGGTATGATGCAGTAATTTGATTGGTATGATGCAGTAATTTGATTGGTATGATGCAGCAATTTGATTGGTATGATGCTGCAATTTGATTGGTATGATGCAGTAATTTGATTGGTATGATGCAGCAATTTGATTGGTATGATGCTGCAATTTGATTGGTATGATGCAGCAATTTGATTGGTATGATGCAGTAATTTGATTGATATGATGCAGCAATTTGATCGGTATGATGCAGCAATTTGATTGATATGATGCAGCAATTTGATTGGTATGATGCTGTAATTTGATTGATATGATGCAGTAATTTGATTGGTATGATGCAGTAATTTGATTGGTATGATGCAGCAATATGATTGGTATGATGCAGTAATTTGATTGGAATGATATAAATAGAATGTCACCAGATTATGGAATTGTTTTGTAATCTGCTGAAAAGCACGAAGATTATTTTAATCCGTAGATAATGAAAAAAAACAGACAAATGAGCGTTCTTCAGAAAAAATAGGTTGACTTTTCAGATCCCTGACATAGGCGTAAGGGACGCCCCAAATATTATCATATCGGGCAGTAATTGAATTGCTCCATTAAAAACGTCTATGATACAATAAAGGTGGCTATTGCAGTCAAGGTATAAGAAGAGGTAATAATTTGACAATGTCAAGATGTGATACAAGAAAGGTGACTATTGCATAAGAAGAAATAATAGGTTGACATTGTGAAGATGGGTACAGAAGGACGCAAAGAACTCTAATGAACCCTGAGTCCAGGTGAATGCCACTGAGTTGTGTTTTATCACCTGAACGGATGTTTGTATCTCTAAACCTCTCATCACCATGATAACATTCTAATTATGTCATATTCATCCCTAAATAACACCAAGTCAACAAAGGTCAGGATGAAGGGTTAGGGTCAGTCTATTTTCAGAAACTATACTGCCGACCTTCAAAGATGATAGCGATAGTTAAAGATACAGGTCCAGTTAGTTCAATTTTATCACACCGTTTATGTATTTACAATTCAATGAATTGAATGAATATGGACAATAATAAACCGATGCTCCCAAGAGACTGTTGAGCCCCCGCCCGTAAGGACCTCCACTCCTAAAAAATATTAACAAGCATTAATTTGACTTACAGAGTTGTCTCAGAATGAGGAAAGCATATGTTGAAAAGGTCTTACCCGGCGGAGAGGTCCCAACCCGATTAAGTCCACAGGCCCCATTCATCCAGTTGAGCCACTGTCCAACTGATCAATTTCTGACCAACTTCTATGTGGAATGGTATCTTTAAATGAAGGGTTTTCACGCTGAAGGAGATTAAGGGACAGTATAAAGAGAAGAAGAAATGTTGAAATTGTTAAAGTATTAGAGACAGTGTGTATAATAATCACTAGAACTGTAGAATAACAATCACCATGCTGCCTGTAACCTGCAGTTTTATTCTAGCACTATACCTCTATCTTTGTGTCTTGTCTAGAATGAAAGTGTCGGCGATGTCGGTCCGGTTCAAGGCTTGTGGTAAGTAATACAGACTGGCTTGCTTTGTTGTACATGTTTGTAGTTAAACTAAGATATATTGAAACAGAGCTTGAAACATGTTGTTACTCAGAGTTAAACGTTGTGAGATCTTCAGGCAACTAAAACAGAACCTGAAACATGTTGTTTCTCGGAGTCTAACGTTGTGAGATCTTCAGACAACTAAAACAGAACCTGAAACATGTTGATACTGTGAGTTTCACGTTGTGAGATTTTCAGTTAACTAAAACAGAACCTGAAACATGTTGATACTGGAAGTTAAACGTTGTGAGATCTTCAAATAGTAAAACAGAACCTGAAACATGTTGTTACTCAGAGTTTCACGTTGTGAGAGTGGTCGACAGAGTCCGTGAGAGTTAACCATTTGATAACTTCATCACACACTTGTCCTGTTGAAACTCCACAAATTCCAACGTCTTGACAACTGGTTCGGGGGTGGCGGATTAAAATTGATATATTTTATTTACAGACAACTCAGGGAGTGTCCAGTCGGTAGAATTATCCCCGTGTACCCAACAGCCCTGTGTTTTTCATCATGGTGTTAACGCCACAGTTGGTCTGAATTTTACTTCAGGTGAGTACAAGTTAAATCATCTCCACAAAGTCAATCCATTACAAACTGCGTCTAATACCTTGACATCATTCACCTCTGTTTTTGTATCAACGATTTGATTTGATTAGACGTTAGCAAATACAGCCAATAAATGTCCACGACCTTAAGGCTAGAATTTGCTGAATTCGCTAGCGTAGGCCACAATCCAAATGTAGTACTGTCGAAACGTTGTATTATATATATATTGTTGTTAACAGTGTATACTCTCATCTTTCCAGGAATAACCAGTGCAAGTCTGAAGACTGAAGTATTTGGTATATTAGGGGGAGTACCTATATCCTTTCCTATGCCAAACCCTGACGCCTGTTCAGATTGTGGGGTGACCTGCCCTGTTAACAGTGGTACTAGTTACTCCTATAACAGCACCTTACCTGTATTAAAACAATACCCCACGGTAAGTAAATATTTCATGTCAAGGTCAGGGGTCAATTTCATGACTCTCGAGGCTGAGAGATGCCGGAGAAAAACTATTCTGTGGTACGCTTTTATACCACAGAATCTCATGGTGTCATACAATGAAACGCAGTTTAGTTTAACCATAGAAGTTATGAGATGGCCATTCTTTTTGAATATTATCATGGCCTTTATTTTTCCATGTTTATCGAGGACACTCATAGCTTTAATTTGAACCATTCCAATTTTCAATCAGACGTCTGTGGCTCCTGCAATTCCACCAAAACTAAGCAAACCCTCATATTCACCGAAATCATTTCGTATTCTTTTTTTCTAGTTACAAGTAGTGGTGAAATGGCAACTAGTGGGAGGAAATAAGGACACCGTGGCTTGTGTATTGTTCCCTATATCTATTAAATCAGACGACTCGAAACCAGTTCCGGAATTTAACCAAGAACCTCATTACTTCAAAGAAATGCCAGAATTCCATAAACCAGAGCTTCTTAAACCAGAAGCGGTATTTAATAAACCAGAACCAGTAGTCATCAATAAAGCAGAACCTCATTACACAGAATTTCTTAAACCAGAACCCGAATTTGTAAAACCAGTTCCAGAATTCGTGAAACCAGTTCCAGAATCCAATGAACCAGAACCCTTATTCGTAAAACCAGTTCCATAATCCAATAAACCAGAACCCTTATTCTAAAACCAGTTCCATAATCCAATAAACTGGAACCAGTATTCCATAAACCAAAACCAATTATCAATAAACCAGAATCAGTATTCTTTTTTTTTATCTTGTAAAACCAGAATCAGTATTTAATAAACCAGAATCAGTATTTAATAAACCAGAAGCAGTTACCAAAATGAATAACTGAGTTCCAAAATAAAAGAGAAAAAATAAACCATGTCAAACCAGCAATAGAATGTTATATCTTTAACCATCAATTTGGGGCTGATCATTGAGCTGTGCAAGGAATGAGAATTTCCAACTCCCACATCACAATCAGTTGGACAAATAGTCCTGACAACATGTATAATGTATAGTGTTAGATTAAGGTGGCTACTTTGTTCCCTACTAATGCCTCAGACATTTTTTTGCAGCTAAATGGTGTCCACGGAACTAGTTTAATCAATAGTTTCACCAAAGACCTGGATTTTCAGATGGAAAATTTTCAAACAATGTTTCCAAAATACTGACTTGTAATATATCAGCCACAAAATACCATAATTTTATCATAACCCTCAACAATTAAACAATAACAGTTAAGAATATAAACCCTTCATTTTAATAAAAATATTACAACACATGACCAGCACAATAATACACAGCACATTAAACACAGCACAATAATACACAGCACATTAAACACAGCACATTAAACACAAATAGAAATTTATTAAGAATTTTAATATTGATTGTAATAATAGTAACGTTAAAGATGGGTTTCCTTACTTTCAGTGTAAAATTAAGCAATTAAGAGTTATAACCAATCATAAATGTCCATGTGTGTACAGCCTGGATAAACAAAAAAAAGACTTTTTTACCTTTCTTGATCAGTCACTCATTGGAATTCTGCTGGTTATAACTAAAAATAAGGGAACCCATCTTTAATCTTAGAAAACTTTTCATTGATTAACACTAGACTTCTAGTTTGTACCTGATATTTAAATTCACTTAGAAAACATTGTCCCATATTTTGGGTCAAAAAGTCATATTTTTGAATTTTTTGAAAAATAAAGTGGGGATGCAAACCATTTTTCTTGGGGGGCAACCCTACTCCCGGTGTCACTGCTGGGCGCATAGAACTATTTTAGTCCCACGGCCACAAGACAATATAAGACAAGATATTATGCTTATTATGACAAGGATAAGATATAGAGACAATTTTTAACAATATCTAATAAAATAAAGAAAGGGAGATAACTAGAAAATAAATACAAGAATAAAAACAATGAACAAGTTTAATCCAGCAATGATATTCATGTATATCCAAGTATAATTCAAAACATAAAGAGTCCATTTTTGTAGGCAGTATACATAGTAATCAACAGATAGTAAGTTTAGTCTGTATAGTTTAATTTCTACTTATTCTCCCTATAACTAAAATAGACTACTCTCTTGTTTACGTTTTGAATCAGGGAACAAATATATCTGATTGATTACAGTCTAGTGGAGAATTTTGATTTGGATTTTTTTATGAGAATCTGTTAACCAATGAGCACACAAATAGAAAGAGACTTTCAAATCTTGATATCGTATCCATGGTTGCAGTGGAGTATCTGGGGGGAGGGGGACGCCGGGGAATGCCATACCATGCATACTTTTACAGCCAATATTGGGTTAGATGCTTCTCCGCCCTTTAAGATTAGAAAATTTGATCGCAGGGAAGGCCACCTGGACACCCACCAGTACTAGTATCATCTCAACTACAAAAGAGGAGACAACATGCTATGTTGCCCACTCCCCCCGGTCTATGCCACTGCATGGAGGTACATAACTAGCTTATTAGATATAAATATACCTTGGAATGTGAGGAACTGATTAATTCTGGTAAATATTGTTCAAATGAAATATGTTAAAATATGACAATAAAATAAGAAAACTTTAGTGTGGAATGTTAGAATAAGAATTATCTTGGTCTATATTAAAACAAGACTGAAATTATATCTTACTCTGTCTACAGTGAGTTACCATTCAAATTATAACAAT
Source organism: Lottia gigantea (assembly GCF_000327385.1). Lineage (NCBI taxonomy): Eukaryota > Metazoa > Mollusca > Gastropoda > Lottiidae > Lottia > Lottia gigantea. The sequence continues at coordinate 383,395 of NW_008710086.1, read as the reverse complement.
TATTTTTATATGAATTGAAATATCAACTATAAAATACTACTGAGAGTTTTAGATTGTCTTCAGGTTGATGAAAATGTTAACCATTGGAAAAGTTATTATTTGTAACATGATTTTATAGAGGGGAATTTTCAGTCTTACAAGTGTGGTATTTTGAGGTGAATTTTCTGGGATGATCTGGGTGATCTTTTTTGATAGAAATGCCCACATATGCCCATATTTCCACTTTTCACAAGATTGTATGACAGAGGGATGATGTTTAGTTAGGAATTTTTGGTCGAATATTAGTTGGGAGAGAAACGGGAAGACAATTCAAGATCACTCTAAGACTATTAGAATTATATGAACACAATTTTATAGATAACAATTACTGTACTAAATAACTAGCGATGTTTCTACGATGATACTATTCTGTTATTTTGTATCATTACTTGATAAAGACGAAAGTATCATCATCGAAACGTTGCAAGTTATTTATTAAAGTAATTGTTATCCATATAATTGTGTTAATATATTCATACCCGAGTTACTAAATGCCACTTAAGGAAGTTACTATCACTCTAAGATTATCAGAACTATTTTGAAGCTGATATTCCAATCAACACAAACAAATGATAAAATGCATATTAATACCCAGAGTAGAAAGATAGATAATAGATCTAACAATAACATTTTAAATATACCTCTTATATACAAACTATTAAACTCTTTTAACAAAAATATACCTATCTAGTATTGGTTTATTTTCAAACTTTGGCAAAGCAGTAGTACCATTTTGATCTTAATATTTGGTTTAAGTTTAGAAGACATTACTTGACAGAAATATCCAACGCTGGCTCTAAATGAACAGATGACACGAACAACGGATTGTAAAATTCACTGTTTATACCCTGAGTTTGAAATGTTACTCAGATTTTGTTAATCATTAGATTTTAGAATATCAGCCTATTAACGTAATTTATTTTCTTCATCTTAGCATTTTCTGGTGAAGAAACAAGATTGTTGATTGGTTGCTCTGTGTAAGGAGAATTTGTATTAACCAATCAGATTTCAACACAAAAGGCCATTCTCTCAGTCTAACTTGAAACAAGGATGTTCATTGGTTCCTCGATGTTGGAAATAATTTGTATTAGCCAATCTGATTTCAGAAGAAAACTTCCCCTCAGATCTTACAAACTGGAAAAGGAGCTTATTGATTGGCCGTTGAAAACCAACTAAAAAATAAGAGAAACTCTCGGTCAAACAAACAAGGATGTTGATTAGTTGCTTTATGTCGAAAGAATTTCTATTAGCCAATCTGATTTCAAAAGAGAAAACTGTAAATCCATCTTGAAAGAAGGATGTTGATTGGTTGTTGTATGTAAGAAGAATTTGTTCATCTAATTTCATTGCACTCATCACACTGTGACATCACTTCCTGGTGATAGTTCTCTACCTGAATAGTCACATGATAGAAGTCAAACTCAGATTTGAGTAATTTTTTAGCGTTTTGTAAAACGTTGTTATGTGTAACAATATTTTCTGAAAAAAAGAAATTAAAAGAAGTGTAATTATTAAAGAAGATAGGGATTGATATTGTAGAAAGGTTACTAAAAGATAAATATATATTACGATGTTGTTACGTAGGTTTGGAAATGGGGGGGTTGGGCTGGGTTGGATCTTAAGATTCATCTGATCCTCCCAATACAGTTTTTGGATTTGGAAGGTACTAACTGCAATATTATGACGAAATCCAAACAACATATTGGCAAAACATTAATAGCATCAAATGAACTTTTCAGTATATCAAAAACAATCTGATGATGACTTATTCAAGGTCATCAGACTTTCACACGAAGATTGTGAATAAAACTCACAGCCGCCATTTGATCGACGTAACCAAGTAAATGACGTCATGTTGACAACCAACAATCAACTTGGCTTATTTGGTAATCGGGCAGGACAACAAAGTTTGGCATTGCGTTCAGAAAGTCAAAAAAGTTGACTATTTTAGATATTCATACTTACTTATAGCTAAATGCACAGTAAGAGCGTTACGACCCAACGTCAATGACCATATATGGAGACTATGAACAGCCTCTATTCCATGTAAAGATTCGAGTTTATCTTTTACATAATCATAGCTCACATCCCGCGGTGTTCCTGTAAGAAAAATTATACCTTGATCTAGTCTACATCATTATCATTATCTCCCCTTTATCTATCTGTCATAGAACGTAAAACTCCATTCATTTCATTTGTTTGTACCCCCAGTCTCAGAAAGCTAGCGCTGACTAGTATTGCCCAACTTCATTAGCCCACGAGGTGAAGAATAGTAGGATGTAAAACTCCATTCATTTCATTTTTTTTCCCATGATCTACAGTTTACATTCTAAATTCCTATTATTTCATTATCTTTTTTCAAAACAATTCAGATCAGATTACAATTTCGTATTTTTCTGTTTTCTGATATCTTACATTGTCTACATTGTAATATAACAAGTTTTTAACCAAGGTCTGTACGATAGTATTGTAAGCCAATGAAAGTGTGGCATGTAGAACCTGTTTCTTGACAAAATAAGGAATTGTGCGATATAAAAACTTACAGTAAGGCAATACGACAGCCTTTTTGGGTTTTGCAATCCCATAATTCCTAATTTCATCAAGAAAAGGGTTCTACATGACACTTTGATTGGTTAAAAATAATGTCTTTAGAATAAGAATACACTTTCATGGTAGGTTGAAGGCAAAATACTGTGATTGGTGCTGGATTGGATCCATGTTGTCCAGTCTGTATTACTGTACCTAGAGTGAAGACCCATGCTGAGAGAATTGTGGGATATTAAAGTAGAGCAATATGACAGCCTCTTTGTGTTTTGCAATCCCACAATTCCTAATTTTGCGTTTCCAAAATACCTTGATTAGTGTTTGATTGGACGGGATCCATGAGGTCTTGTCTGCAGAACTAAACTCAAAGTGGGGGCCCATGTTCAGAAATAAAGAGAAGTTTTATATCTTACCCTTCCACATAACACGCANAGTATCTCGTAAACGGCAATGGT
>NW_008710086.1:378706-380307 GCF_000327385.1 Lottia gigantea | reverse complement strand
CTCATAAGAGACCACCTCCAGTATGAGACCACCTCCTGTAAGAGACCACCCCCGTAAGAGACCACCTCCAGTAAGAGACCACCTCTAGTAAGAGACCGCCTCTAGTAAGAGACCACCTCCAGTAAGAGACCACCTCCCGTAAGAGACCACTCCCAGTAAGAGACCGTTTTTGAATTTTCCCCTGCGTGGTCTCTTAATACAGTTTTTACTGTATATTTACCAGTGCAGGCTCCATAGAATTAAGAGAATATATTATAAAAATAATAATCACAATCTGTTTTAAATTGGCTAATGTTAACATATTAATACTGAAATTAGGTCTATCATGTTATATAATGTTTGAATCTAAATTTCAGAGATAATAAATAATAAAAATAATATTCTCAATTGGTAGAAATCAGCGATTGTTTTGATTTTAACATTAAATACTGAAATTGATATGAAAATATAATATGTAATTGTTATAATATAAATTAGGTCTGTAATGTTTGAGTTTTATATGTTATAGAAATAATATAGACAATCTATGTTATAAAAATAATATAGACAATCTATGTTATAAAAATAATATAGACAATCTATGTTATAAAAATACTATAGACAATCTATGTTATAAAAATAATATAGACAATCTATGTTATAAAAATAATATAGACAATCTATGTTATAAAAATAATATAGACAATCTATGTTATAAAAATAATATAGACAATCTATGTTATAAAAATAATATAGACAATCTATGTTATAAAAATACTATAGACAATCTATGTTATAAAAATAATATAGACAATCTATGTTATAAAAATAATATAGACAATCTATGTTATAAAAATAATATAGACAATCTATGTTATAAAAATAATATAGACAATCTATGTTAAAAAAATAATATAGACAATCTATGTTATAAAAATAATATAGACAATCTATATTATAAATCGGTGAATGTTTTGATTTAAATGGTTGAATACTGAAATTAGTTGTTATCAAATATTTAAATTGAGACTGAAAAGTTAAAAGATTATATATTTTTAAAATAAAAAATATTCTCAACTGGTTTAATTGATTTTCACCAGTGAAATAGAAATTTATGTTTAAATTGTTGTTAAATGTTGATATAAGACTCAAGAGTAGGAAGTTTAAACTATGATGTTTAAACTATGATGTTTAAACTATGATGTTTAAACTATGAAGTTTAAACTATGATGTTTAAACTATGATGTTTAAACTATGAAGTTTAAACTATGATGTTTAAACGTTTAAACTATGATGTTTAAACTATGATGTTTAAACTATGATGTTTAAACTATGATGTTTAAACTATGAAGTTTAAACTATGATGTTTAAACGTTTAAACTATGATGTTTAAACTATGATGTTTAAACTATGAAGTTTAAACTATGATGTTTAAACTATGATGTTTAAACTATGATGTTTAAACTATGATGTTTAAACTATGATGTTTAAACTATGATGTTTAAACTATGATGTTTAAACTATGATGTTTAAACTATGATGTTTAAACTATATGATGTTTAAACTATGATGTTTAAACTATGATGTTTAAACTATGATGTTTAAACTATATGATGTTTAAA
>NW_008710086.1:363254-364719 GCF_000327385.1 Lottia gigantea | reverse complement strand
CATTGTACCAAGCAATCTACTAGCTAGTAAGACACGATAGTTTGGTATGTTCTAGTCTCATTCTGGCTACAGAAAACTGTCATTGTACCAAGCAATCTACTAGCTAGTTAGACAGGATAGTTTGGTATGTTCTAGTCTCATTCTGACTACAGAAAACTGTCATTGTACCAAGCAATCTACTAGCTAGTTAGACAGGATAGTTTGGTATGTTCTAGTCTCATTCTGGCTACAGAAAACTGTCATTGTACCAAGCAATCTACTAGCTAGTTAGACACGATAGTTTGGTATGTTCTAGTCTCATTCTGACTACAGAAAACTGTCATTGTACCAAGCAATCTACTAGCTAGTTAGACACCATAGTTTGGTATGTTCTAGTCTCATTCTGACCACAGAAAACTGTCATTGTACCAAACAATCTACTAGCTAGTTAGAAAGGATAGTTTGGTATGTTCTAGTCTCATTCTGACCACAGAAAACTGTCATTGTACCAAACAATCTACTAGCTAGTTAGACACGATAGTTTGGTATACTCTAGTCTCATTCTGACTACAGAAAACTGTCATTGTACCATGCAATCTACTAGCTAGTTAGACACGATAGTTTGGTATGTTCTAGTCTCATTCTGACTACAGAAAACTGTCATTGTACCAAGCAATCTACTAGCTAGTTAGACATACAGGATAGTTTGGTATGTTCTAGTCTCATTCTGACCACAGAAAACTGTCATTGTACCAAACAATCTACTAGCTAGTTAGACATGATAGTTTGGTATGTTCTAGTCTCATTTTGACCACAGAAAACTGTCATTGTACCAAACAATCTACTGGCTAGTTAGACACCATAGTTTGGTATGTTCTAGTCTAATTCTGACCAATGATCACTCAGGCCTGTTAAAGGTGAAGTTGTAGAAAAAAAAAACCAAGCTCTCTACATTTTTTATCACAAAAATATAACCTCTAAATAAATAACCACTTGTACATGCATATCCTTTTTAACCCCAATTAAATATTTCATCTTACTTTGGATTGGTATAAGAAACTACTTTTTATTCATGAATTTATCAGTCCAAATATTGTGAATAACCAAGATCTTATCATCCTTCAAATAGTAAATATATTAGACATAGTTACAAACATCACTTTATACAATAGTACTACAAAATGAAAAAAAAAAACAGAATATGTGTATCAGGGACACTGATAGCATCAATTTACACCATTCCAATTTTCAATTAGACGTCTGTGTTACTGTAATTCCACTAAAACTAAGTGTTTGATGTAGTCACTAATCACACAGGGCCCTGTGTGAAAAAGCATATTTTGCAATTAGTGACCTCATAAAACACTTAGTTTAGTGAATTTGCAGTAAGCACAGATATCTGATTGAATATTGGAATGGTACAAATTGAAGTTATCAGTGTCCCTGATACACATAAAAAATTTAAGAAAACTCTTTACAATCCCTT
>NW_008710086.1:261550-363204 GCF_000327385.1 Lottia gigantea | reverse complement strand
TCTCCACACTCAACTCATTGTTTGATATCAATGGCACCTGTTGGTGATCGGAATGTTTACGTTTTCCAGTGTCGTAATTTCTATGGGAGTGACCATCATTGTTGCCATGGCTATGATCATGTCCGTTACCATGGGAATGATTATGACCAAATTTGGAATGTGATAAAAATGAGCAGCAACAAACTTCGGAATGTAAAACACCAGCCATTCTGAAAAATATAAAAAATATAACATTGAGAGTATAGTTGAAAAAAAGACATTTACTAATTTTCATGATGAAAAAGAAGAATTTGAGCAGTCCATTATTTTATAGTTGGGTAAAATAAGTAGTGTATGAGTGAAAGGAGAATAGTATTCTCAAAACAACCCTGGCCTTGGTCATGACGTCTTGTATTTAGTTTCTATTAGTTTTATATTTGAGTGAATCTAGAAATTACAACTACTGTGTATTATTATATAATATTTGAACTGAATAACTTATTGAGTTAATATGTTGTCAAAATATTATTCTGATGTATTTTCTAGTGAATATATAATTGTTGTTATAGAATTATAGATTTGGGACTTGAGAACTAGAGTTAAAACTAAAACTAATATTATGAAATAAAGGAAATGAATGAAATTGTTTCAGCAGACTCGATTCTCTCATAAGAGACCACCTCCAGTATGAGACCACCTCCTGTAAGAGACCACCCCCGTAAGAGACCACCTCCAGTAAGAGACCACCTCCAGTAAGAGACCACCTCTAGTAAGAGACCACCTCCAGTAAGAGACCACCTCCAGTAAGAGACCACTTCCAGTAAGAGACCGTTTTTGAATTTTCCCCTGCGTGGTCTCTTAATACAGTTTTTACTGTATATTTACCAGTGCAGGCTCCATAGAATTAAGAGAATATATTATAAAAATAATAATGACAATCTGTTTTAAATTGGCTAATGTTAACATATTAATACTGAAATTAGGTCTATCATGTTATATAATGTTTGAATCTAAATTTCAGAGATAATAAATAATAAAAATAATATTCTCAATTGGTAGAAATCAGCGATTGTTTTGATTTTAACATTAAATACTGAAACTGATATGAAAATATAATATGTAATTGTTATAATATAAATTAGGTCTGTAATGTTTGAATTTAGACTTTTGAGATTATATGTTATAAAAATAATATAGACAATCTATGTTATAAATCGGTCAATGTTTTAAATGGTTGAATACTGAAATTAGTTGTATAATGTTATAAAATGTTTAAATTGAGACTGAAAAGTTAAAAGATAATATATTTTTAAAATAAAAAATATTCTCAACTGGTTTAATTGATTTTCACCGGTGAAATAGAAATTTTGTGTTTAAATTGTTGTTAAATTGTTGATTTAAAGGCTCAAATTTTGACAGTGATCTATGAACACTATTATATAGCTAAGGTAAAAAAAAATCCCATTTTTGAGACTTAAGTATGATTGGTCAAATGAAAAGCGAACCTGTCCCTTTAAGACACGAGATATGATAAAAATAATAGGTGTATTTTCTTTCTATCTTTGAAATGGGTAAATGTTTTGATATAACTATGAATAGGGAAATTGTTATACAATGTCTCTTGTAAAATTTAAGGAAGAGATTGATCTGAATAATGAATTATATAACCAAGTACGAATATCAAAATATCTAGCCCCGGGGCTGGAGTGTCAACAATCACTAGCCTGGGGTACCTTATCACTCAATTTATCTTCTAATCTTATTTTTAATAAATAAAATGTCTGATTTTTAAAATTGTTACCTTGACAAGTGCTAAATACTTTACTATTATAATACTTCTTCCTGTCAATTTGTTTAAAGGTACACTACCTCTTAGGATGACCAAAATATTGAAATTTTTAAACTTAGTTAAAATGAGTCTTTGTTCATCAGTTAGACTTAGGTCAAAACTATATAACAGAATACCTCTATTATCCAAAAAAATCCATAAAACTAAGTAATAATTCATTAAACTAAGTAATAATTCATAAAACTAAGTGAAACTAAGTAATAATTTATAAAACTAAGTAATAATTTATTAAACTAAGTAATTTGAAACATGCTTGGAAGCGTTTTTCAATAATTATTTAGTTTAATGGATATATCGTGTTATATAGAGATTCTATTGTATAGTCATGACACCTGGTAAGTCTAACTGATGAATATATACTCTTGTTGACCAAGTTTGAGGCTTTAAATTTCATATCCTTTCTAAGAGGTAGTATCTTTTTGCATAATATTGTATTTCGTATTTTTTTTGACTGTATTTTGAATTATATTCATCACTATTACAACTTTATAATCTCTCAATATAATATAATTAAAACAAGGAGAGTATGGTTGTAGCTAGGTTGAAAGCTATTTATTGAAGTAATTGTGACCAGTTAGTTATTTCTAAAACTTGTTATTTTCAGAGTAGTGAGTTATTAATTCTACAGTTAAATAAGTCAAGGTATAGGTATTAGGTTTATCAATATTTCTTAAGTATAGTTTTTCAACTAGCAATAACCACGCCTTGGAAATTCCTCAATGGCTATGGTACCGCCACTGCGCAAAGCTTATAGAAATATATAAGAGTACAATTTTAAAATAAGTCCAGTTATTTCATATCAAAGTTATTGTTCTCTATAAAACTGAGTTATTAATTCTTCAAGTAATAAAAACTATTTATATAAGATTTATCAATATTCTTATAGTTTATCAATACAGTGTATTAATAACAGTAATAGAAACAATATAATTGATATTGTGTGTTGATATATATCAGAGGTAGTTATTTAATAAATATTGATAAACTCTAGGAATGACAGGTGTCCTGGTCAATATTCATAATATTAATACACTTTATGTTCTCGCATTGTTAAAAAATTTGCTGACTATTACTTTGCTTCTATCAGGATTTCAATAATTGTCGGCCAGCGAGAGCCATAAAAACAATGACTGTAACAATATAACTAACTATCAAAGACAATACCTAAACTTGCCAAGTCTTTTTTCCTGTACAAAGCAGTGCGCAATGAGGGATATTGTGTCAATGAAGATGTCGGGCAACAATCCGCACATCTCTTACATTGATTTCCAACTGTCAGGGATCTTTAAAGAGATTGTAAAGAGGTTTTCTAAATTTTGTATGTGTATCAGGGACACTGATAGCATCAATTTGCACCATTCCAATTTCAATCAGATGTCTGTGGTTCCTGCAATTCCACAAAAACTAAGTGTTTTATGACGTCAACTCTGCAAAATTTGCTTGTATATACATAAGATATTAGTTTTAGTAGAATTGCTAGAAAATGGAATGGTGTAAATTGATGCTATCAGTGTCCCTGATAAGCATACAAAATTTTGAAAACCTCTTTACAATCTTTACAGGGCTGTAGAATACACCTCGGTCTATTGTCCCATTCAAACGACTAGACACTTTTTTCATGTCAGCCCCTTTTACCTGCAACACTGACAGGGGGAAATCGGTTAAAAAATTCAAAGGTATTATCTTGACCTTTGATTGAACCCTGGACCTTCAGATTACTTACTCACTGAATCATCTCATCTTGCAGTCTCTGGCATTGTTTTTGACAGATGTCAGACAGCTATAGTCAAGACATCTTATTTATATAAATACTCACATTAGATTGAAGACGACCCCTAAACTTGCGGTAATCAACATCTCGTCGGCTTTGACATCTTTATAATGTTCGTGTACGATTCTCTCCACGGCAATATAACACAATATAGCTGATACTAACCATATAATTATAACACTAATCAACGCACCTAATACTTCTATAATATACAAACAATTTAATAATTACATATAGAAATTATATATCATGTATATCAGGGACACTGATAGCATCAATTTTAACCATTTCAATTTTCAATCAGACATCATTAGAGGGTAACTACCAGAAGCTACTATTAACATCTATGCAGTTCCCCTCTTGATGTCAGTGGTTCCTGCAAAATATGCGTGTAATACATAAGGTCCTTCGCGATTAGTGACATCATCAAACTCTTTGTTTGAAGTCATCAGATAAAAAAGAAACCAGACCACCCAATACTTCTGTAAAAATAAAAAAAAAATTTAATAATAACATGGTGGAAATATACAAGCTTGTGAACAAAATTTGATTGCTGCTTTAGATCATCCATCTAGATTGTAGGTTTTCAACCACAGGCACATGTTCCAAGGTAGGGACATTGTACTTGGGGACATTTGATGTGTCACAGCCAGTTACATGCTGTTAAAAATAAAAACTTTCCAACTACAATATATACAACATCTCATATGATGACTACACTATACACAGTCTAAATTAACATTGTCTAGGAGTACTCAGAGAATTATTACTATTAAACTATACGAGAACGTGTCTGGTATCCAATCATAGATACACTTTTGATATCTGGGGACATCATTTTCATGCTGTTTCGGTTTGGGGACACATACAAAAACAAGTTGAAAACTACTGGTCTAGATCTAGAGTATTCAATATTTTCATAATATAAAATAATGAGTTTATCAAAAAGTATTTCCATCAGAAAAGAAAAGAAATTTAGAAGTTTTTATTAATTCTGGCTTCTGGTGCACACTGGGTAATCTGTCGAAGACAGTCCTAAGAGAAAATTTTGAGTTATCAAGGAATGTAAGCTATTTAAGACTGAAAGATTTCCTGAAATGACATTATGGTAGAGTGCAAGGCGTCTTTTCGTACACCCTAGCAGGAGCAGAAATATATGATAAAAAACCTCAATTAATTTAAGAAAATGTTTTCAACCAGTTTTTTTATAAAATCTATTTTGTGACAACTACCTTCCTCGCTAAACTAAATAAAACTTTTTTATGATATTTTTAAAACTTTTTTCTGTTTATTTTTGACAATATAATGGCGTACAGGAAGAGCTGTTTTTATAAACTTTCTATACGTCAACCATGATCTTGCATATTTATTTTGTAATTTGAAAAGTCAGTTTTTTTTGGAAGTTGTCAGTTTTTAAAAGTCAAATCTGATAAAGAGTGAAATACAGACTTGAATATCGTCTTCTTTCAAAGGATATTGTTCTCTTAATACTCTCTTTATAAATCTCACTTCATTGATTTTCTAACACCTTTTAAGTAATCGACCCTACACCACACTAGAAACTTTCACTATAGCAGGGTTAGGGTTAGGGTTAACCCTAACCCTAACCCTAACCCTAGAAACTTTCACTATAGCAGGTAAAAAGAAGCACCAGAGACTTTGTGAGATAGAAGCTTGCTCCCTAACCTGAAGGTCCAGGGTTCAATCTCGGCATAGGTCAAGTTGATACCTTCCGATATTTAGTCAGAGTATCTTGTACTACTAAAGTGAATTGCAAACAACAGTAAACTCCAACATACACTGGGACCGCAAAACAATGTCGGATTAGCCAGAGGGTTGGAGTACTCAAAGTTTCGACATTTTTCAATTTTTATATTTAAATCTGAAGCATCAAGATTAACTTTATCAGCTGATAGAAAACTGAACCCTTATTATCAAAACCTACATTGTGGCTAAAACTAGGGTGGGGTATAATAAGGGGCTGTGACACTATGGTGGGGAAACCACTAGAAGTCATGTAATGAAATATTTCTGTTTATTTACAATAAATGACACTATGAATAGTTCAAGTTGATTTTAACCTTGGCCATTATCTATCTCTACTGTTACCGGACTCTGACCCACGTTATCTAGATTTTAAAGGGATTGTAAAGAGGTGGTTTAATTTTTCAGGGACATTGAGAGTATCTGTGGTTCCTGCAATTCCACTAAAACTAACTGCTTTATGACGTCACTAATTGTAAAATATGCTTGTATTACATAAGACCCTTCGCAATCAAACTCTTAGTTTTAATGGATTTGCAAGAACCAAAAACACATAAAAAATCTAAAAAAAACTCTTTTCAATCCCATTAATAGCCTGCTCCTCATAATACCTGCTACAGATATTAGATAGGAAATGAGAATGATACATCTGTTACTTCCCTATGGAGGAGTCCACTACTATACAACTTTTAATCTTCAATTTGCTATACTTTGGATGAGATTTTGATTAACAGAATTGTCTTGTTTGTTAAGATTTTAATTTCATTGAAGTATTGTCTACTGTTACTGACTGTGCTCCATGTTTTAATAGTATCTACTGTTTTAACAGCTCTGACCAATAACATTAACGTCACCAAACATTCCTCAAACATTGGTTTTGTTTCATTACATGTAATTTTATAATTAATATTACGTGTATTTATGATTATTTGGTACAATATTTTACTTCCAATTGACTAGTTGTTGTGATAGATTGGCTGTATTTTACTACCCTAACAAACAGCAAAACATTCAGATAAAACATCAAATTTGTTGTGCAAGAAAAATCAGTTTTGAGGAAAAAGGAAATATAATTTGTAAAATGTCCATTGACTTTAAAAGAGACAATAAATCTCTGTTTTACGATTTACTTTATTTCAATGTCTGTCACATCTGGTTTTTATTATTTTACTTCCAACAAAAACAACCATTATTTTATTATAAAATACATCTAGTCATGTTTTAAAAACAATAAAAACAATTGTAACATGTAATAAACTATGATAGTATAAGATTATTATGTTATTTTGATAATTTATTATTGATATTAAACTCAAATATTACACTTGAAGGATATTTAGAAGTGAGGAGTACAAATCATAAATACTAGACAATATTATAGAATATAACACATTTCTTTAATAGAATATTAAACACATAATGTTTCAACACAAACTACACGTGTGGTTGTTATGTGTTTAATATTTGATTAAAGAAGTGTGTTTATATTATAATATTGCCTTGTATTTGTGATTTGATATGAAAAGGAAGAAATGGGATATATAATACTAAATTATGGCAATAAATATAGAAAATAAATAGATCAATATTCAAACCGTCTTGAAAAACCTGCCAAAGTATGAAACTAAATTATAAATATCAAATAAAAAAATAAATTAGAAATAATTAAACAGAACCTGAAACATGCTGTTACACAGAGTTTCACGCTGTGTGATCTTCAGACAACTAAAACAGAACCTGAAACATGCTGTTACACAGAGTTTCACGCTGTGTGATCTTCAGAAAACTAAAACAGAACCTGAAACATGTTGTTACTCAGAGTTTCACGGTGTGTGATCTTCAGAAAACTAAAACAGAACCTGAAACATGTTGTTACACAGATCTTCAGACAACTAAGACAGAACCTGAAACATGTTGTTACTCAGAGTTTCATGGTGTGCGATCTTCAGACAACTAAAACAGAACCTGAAACATGTTGTTACACAGATCTTCAGAGAACTAAAATAAAACCTGAAACATGTTGTTACTCAGAGTTTCACGCTGTGCGATTTTCAGACAACTAAAACAGAACCTGAAACATGTTGTTACACAGATCTTCAGAGAACTAAAATAAAACCTGAAACATGTTGTTACTCAGAGTTTCACGCTGTGCGATTTTCAGAGAACTAAAACAGAACCTGAAACATGTTGTTACTCAGATCTTCCGACTACTGATCTATTTCAATTACATGTGATTTTTGTAATTTGATTTTGGCCAGTATTGTCAATATTTCATTATGCACTGTTTTAAAATGATCGAAAAAAGCAAGCAAACAGATTAAAATGCCAATCTGGATTTTTTTTTTATGTTTTTTAAACATGTAACAACACTTGTTGTTAATGATCTGACACAATACATCCTTAAATCGTGTTCTAATGAATTTTAACCAAAAAGTATCAAAAATTTTCAGAATTCATGTTAACCAATCAAAACACTGTTAAAATGAAAATAAACCTACCAACTCCCTACCTGCTCTGTGATATCCGAACGACATTTTTCTGGTTGGTGGTTTCTGGGATAGATATATCGCTAATAAGCTGATCAGGAAGCTAATTAGGTCACTACCAAGGTGAAGGACGTCTGTGAATAATGCTAAACTGTTGGCTAAAAATCCGCCTACAATATACAATCAAGATACATGAATTGTCAAGGAAACGAATATTAATGGAGGTTATACTCTGATATATAATATACTGTATATAGCAATGACACCAGTCCTGAAATACTTCTTGACTCATATTCACTTGTTTTAAAGGAACTAGAGAATAAAGAATTTTTGATTTTGTCCTTAATTAGGTTAGATACCTAATTATATAGCCTACTTATATTTCTAGAGGGCTGTCATTAGACCCTTACTGAAGTGGCTAAATTAAAAATAGAAGCTAGAATAAAACAGAACGCTAGTTTGGTTTTATTTTAATAAGACTATAGCAAAGGATATAATGAATATTTATTATCTTGGTCCCTAATATGGGGTTTCCCTGCTGAATAAAACACGGTAGAAATATGTTATAGTTTAGATGTGTTGAAGAGACACAGTAACACCTAGTAAAGATAATATTTTAACGACTAATATAAACCTTTATATGATCAGATTGTTAAAGGAGGGTTGAATGTTGTCTCTGATACAATATTGGTATTTAGACTCCAGAATAAACAATGTACACATATTTCTGTGTCAAACAGGGTCAAATCTTGTTTATTTGGTATTTATCTGGATTAGATTCATTCAGTTAAACGATCACCCTCGGTTGATTAACAGTTTATATCAGTTCTTCCTTCTAGAACAGGGGTTTTCAATTTGAGGCTGAAATTTTTGGAGTTTACTAAGACGCTAGGTAGTCTAGCATAAAATTTTGGGAAATTTATAATTCAAGTCTTTCTTTTCAGTCAGACTATATTCTCCAACATAGGAAAGATTGCAAAGAAAACCTAAGAGAAAATCTGGAAATATTAAGGATTTATAGAGGAGGGGGGGGGGGGGGGGTAATGCGATTCCTGGAAGGGGTAACAGAAGGAAAAAGATTGAAAATATCTGCTCTAGAATCACAGTTGTGTTTGTTACTGTACTAATTTCATTTAAACTAGATTATAAAAATTCAGGACCCCGTTTCTCAAGAGTCTGTATGACTAAACTTGCACGTTAAGTGAAGAAGAAACGTTATATTTGACGTTATTAATTCATTGAGGTATAACGTTTACGCTCAGTCGTTAATCTATGATATTTTGAGAAACAGGGTCCTGTAGTATTCAATCTAGGACCCAGAAGTAAAAACCAAACAAAGTATCTACTTGTACTTTTGTAAATTTAGTGAGATTTTGAATGTATTCTGGTAACATATTGTATTGTATATAAAGGTATATGAAGGTATATACAGGTATCTATAATACTGTACTCTATGGTAAGGTTTATGTCAAGTCACTCTGACTGTGAAAATTAACAGCTGTATCAAGTCTTTCTTTAATCAATGATAAAAATATTAAATCAAGAATTAAAACTTGACAAATATTTCATAGATCAATTCTATAATGCTTTTTAGTATTCAACAGAAAGCACTGGCACAGGATGAAAGCAGTGTTCACTATTGTTAAGGCTACTGATATATTCTCTTCTGGTTTTCCCTGAACTCTTTTTAATGTTGGAGAATATAGCCTGACTGAATAGAATTACTTAAATATTAGTTGTTCAGAAATTTTTATGCTTGACTTTTCAGTAGCAGAGCCAAAATGGGACAGGGGGGGGGAGGTAGGTTTTTCAGGCAAAAATCATAACTAGGTTAGAAAGTAAGGGCAATCTCAGATATTTCGCCCCCTTCGGACATAAACTTGCCTCGGCCACAGGCCCTATTACCCCCTAAGACTTTCAAAATTACCCTCAAGTTGAAAATCTCTGTGCTAGAGGGTTAGTAGATTAAGTGAACCCCTCAAGGCAAAGAAAATATTTACAGACTCAACCAGTGTTATTGAGAGTTATTCTGGTTTGAACTTTCTACTTCCTTCAACTTATTACAGAGCTTACTGTTCAGTCTGTCAGTTGGATTGATGTTTGCTAAGAAATTAGGTGCCATTCCTTCATCTGCCTGAATCCACCTCATGATAAAAAAGAAAGTTTCTGATGCCGTTTCCAGTGCTTTTGAGAGTCAATACACAAGCCTTTTTCCTAAATCAAAGTTAAAAAGTTTTTCTTACCTATAGCCTCACCGGCCATAAAAGTTAAACATAAAACCACGACGGTTATCAGCTGATTTCTGGCAATTTTATCTTTCAACATTTTTTTTCCGAAATGACAATGAATTTCTTCGACTTGAGGCAAGTGAGTTAAATCATCTGTAGGTAGAGAATCCACTTCATTTTCAAAGTAACCGTTGTGATCTAATACTTCACAGTTTACAGATTTGATAGTTTCATTGACTCGAACACGTGGTAAGCTGTCATATTGATTATTCATGGTCATATGTAAGACATCCAGCAACTCCACTTCATTTCTTTCTTCTTGTGAAGTTGATATCAGAAAATCATTTATATCTTCATGCTGCTGGGGTTCATTTTCAATTATTGCACACGGCACTAACGTCTCATGACTGTCACTGACAGTGGCAGGCCCGCCCGACACGACACTTTCACAATTCGAGATTATATCAAAAGTATTCATTTTATGATGATTGATTAAAATTTCACTTCACTTCTGAAAATTGTTTTAAATGACTGACTGTCAAAATGAATATTCATTGAATTGCCCTGCAAACACTACTGACCTAGATCTTATAAGCTTATCTATACAAGGCCTACTTCTCATGTGTCCTAAAATTGTGTCAATATTTGGAGAGCACATTTGAAAATATATCCGATTAGCTTATTCTTTAAGTTCCTTGTATTAAACACATATTCTTGAGCTTCTTGCCGTGTCGTAGAATTGTGTTTAATATTTGTCGAGCACGCTTGAAAATACATGTATTTCGATAATCATTAAAGAAATTAAATCATTTTCCTACGTTTGAACACATATTGATTAACTTCTCGAGGCTTCAAATTGCTATTTTAGAATCTAACACATATGAAATTTATTCACTAATGTCAAAACTTTTAAACATTTGGGTTACACGGTTCAAGTCTTGTCACAACTTCGTAAAGTTTCTGTGTAAACAAACGCAGGTTAAAAAATTGACAGTGTATCTTCCTCTCTCCATTTTTAGTTACGATCACGTGGTGTGTCACATGACATGAAATGTTTCACATGGCAATTTAAAGAGAGCATGTCCTGTTTTTTCTAGTCTGTGATATCAGCGGACCGTTAACTTTTATCTTTCTACCAACCGTATATATTTAAATCATTTTTACGGATATTGGCGAGGACGTTTTTATTCTTCTTTCTTTACAATTTACAAGCGATTCCTCTTCAAATTATAAACAAAGAGTCGCCTTATCATTATCTATTGTCTCTTACAAAGAGAAGGGTTAGATACCATTTATAGAAGAAATATCTGGCACTGAGTTCGTCTACAATTGTGTGAAATACAAACGACACAAGTGACGGCATTTAAAGTTTCCTTAGAGTGCATCAAAAAATACAGCGCGACCTGACAAAATGTCTTTTTCTTTCTAATTCCTATTCCGGTATCCTTAATCGACTGCATTAGGCTAGCCCCCTCCCCAACACCCCATCTCCTATAAATCCTTACTATTACGTTATTTACCATTAGGTTTTCCCGTACCCCAGGTTGAAATCCCTTGCTAGCCTATAAATATGTTATGATGTCAACAAGGTCTATTTAGCTGACGTCCGATGTTATTAAATTGCGAGCGAACATTAATTCGGGTACTCATTTTAAAGGTGATACGGGACACATAAATTCGGCGAATATAAAAAATTACTACTACTACCATACAATTTCTACTCTTGATTTTTCCATACTTTGGATAAGATTGTGATTAACAGAAATGTCTTGCTGGTAGACCTACTGTTTTTTTTTATTTATACCAATGATTATATAAAAATATTATCATAAAGGACTTTTTATGTCCTGCAACCCGATACCTCCCCAAAAATATCTTGCACACGAATTGGGCTTTCACACTCCCCTCAAGTTTTTTTCAGGTTTTAAACACCCGACTGAAGAAATTATATCATGTCTTGTGAAGAGACAAGACTGTTTTAACCCTGTTCAGTAATTAGAACGGTAAAGATTGGAATATTATTAAAGATGGTGATGTCTCTAGGGTGAGTATTATATATTTATATCTATATTATATACATTGACTGGGTGGAGGGGGGTGGTAACTACTGGTGAATGGGGAGAGGGGAGAAATTCTGGAAAAATAGAATTGATTTGGTACTGACACATATTTGTGGTCTAAAATGTATTTTTTTATTTCATATTTTTGATTTTTTTTTAAGAAATGAAGTAAGGGTACGAACTATCCACCCCTGACTTATAAACCGATGAGGACTTTATTTACTGATGTTTTGTCAAACAATAAATAATAATGAAATAAGGGGCGCAACTCGTGCCTACAAGACTCAGTCAATTCATCAACCAGTGAGCTAGACTTACTATTTGTTAAAATTAAAGGTGCGAATCCAATAAGGTTGACGTGGGATTTTCGTTGCAGTAGAAACGTATCGTGTCCGTACTTCGTGTTTACACTTTTTCTCTTTTCGTTTGTATCGACCTTATATATATTCGCAGCTTTACGCTCTTTGTTATATCGTCAGAAATGAGGGAGTGAAACTGAAAGTCGACACCCTGCCTACTCTCGAAAACAGGCACAGGTATCCGGATTAATTTTATCTTCAGGAGGATTCGAACCGACACCATCCAATCGCTTAGCACGTTACATTGAGTCCACCATTCGATGTTAATCTCTCGCTGAGTAAAAAAGGTTCCAGTGAGATGAATTAGAATACGAGATCCTAGTGCCCAACAACTGAAAATCTATACAAAATATACAGCAAAGCGTATCACCACGAACAAAGCTTGCACTGGGTTTAACCTCCGTGCTCTCTCATTCGTATACAAGTCCAAAACATCCGGTGAAAGAGGTGTTTATACGGTACATGTCCTAATATTACAGATTTCCCTTGATAGTTTGAAATAAAATGAATAGGGAGACGTTACTGAAAATAACAAAAATAATCAAATACGACATTGTAGACAAGCTATCCCAGCTCACGCTACTATGCTTTGAATGTTTGTTAAAAAATTTCAAAAAAGACACCTACATTGGTGTATATTGGTATTCTCAGGCGATGTTAGTAGACCTACTTGGGACAATGGGCAACTGTCAGGGATCACGATCAATAAACTACTGTTGTTTAACTAAGTACATCTGTACTGGTCATGGGGAGATGGAACTCGAGAGGGTCGCGAAAAACAATTTCTTTTTTGATTCGAAATCAAACGATCTTTAAACAAGTTAATTGGAAACGCAATGAACCCTTTTATATACACACGTATCAAAGTTTAAAAAATCTCCTTTCTTAATTTCTATATAACTAACAAAAGACGTATTTAATCTCCGAGAGACAATCCAGTATTATTCCTTAATATTCAGTATTCGTCAGGCCCGTACTTAGCCCGAGCTAGGCTCAACAAGTCATTCAGGAAGAGGAGCATCATTTTCTTAGAGGGGTGGGGAAAGGGGGGGGGGGGGTTCTAGCTTCGGGCCTGGTACTCTTAGTGGCCCTTGTTTATAATCTCGTGGAGACGTGGAGAAATTGTCTGGGGGTAGGTTTGAAGGTATACGTATTCATTTTTTTTTTCATTTTTTTGACTTCATCAATTTCATAGGTGCCTTAGTCAATGCGCCGAAATGACACTGTGTCGAATATTAGTGTGCCTAATTGAAGATATGCCTATATGACCTGTGCCTAAAATACCTGCCCCTAAAAGAAGTACTGTGCCTTGCTGATTTATGCTCAAAATTTTTGTGCCTAAATGACTGCTTACCTGTTGTGTATGCACTAGTCTCATTCTGACCATACGAATGCTGCCATTGTACCAAGCAATCTACTAGCTAGTAAGACACGATAGTTTGGTATGTTCTAGTCTCATTCTGGCTACAGAAAACTGTCATTGTACCAAGCAATCTACTAGCTAGTTAGACAGGATAGTTTGGTATGTTCTAGTCTCATTCTGACTACAGAAAACTGTCATTGTACCAAGCAATCTACTAGCTAGTTAGACACGATAGTTTGGTATACTCTAGTCTCATTCTGACTACAGAAAACTGTCATTGTACCATGCAATCTACTAGCTAGTTAGACACGATAGTTTGGTATGTTCTAGTCTCATTCTGACCACAGAAAACTGTCATTGTACCAAACAATCTACTAGCTAGTTAGAAAGGATAGTTTGGTATGTTCTAGTCTCATTCTGACCACAGAAAACTGTCATTGTACCAAACAATCTACTAGCTAGTTAGACAGGATAGTTTGGTATGTTCTAGTCTCATTCTGACTACAGAAAACTGTCATTGTACCAAGCAATCTACTAGCTAGTTAGACAGGATAGTTTGGTATGTTCTAGTCTCATTCTGGCTACAGAAAACTGTCATTGTACCAAGCAATCTACTAGCTAGTTAGACACGATAGTTTGGTATGTTCTAGTCTCATTCTGACTACAGAAAACTGTCATTGTACCAAGCAATCTACTAGCTAGTTAGACACCATAGTTTGGTATGTTCTAGTCTCATTCTGACCACAGAAAACTGTCATTGTACCAAACAATCTACTAGCTAGTTAGAAAGGATAGTTTGGTATGTTCTAGTCTCATTCTGACCACAGAAAACTGTCATTGTACCAAACAATCTACTAGCTAGTTAGACACGATAGTTTGGTATGCTCTAGTCTCATTCTGACTACAGAAAACTGTCATTGTACCATGCAATCTACTAGCTAGTTAGACACGATAGTTTGGTATGTTCTAGTCTCATTCTGACTACAGAAAACTGTCATTGTACCAAGCAATCTACTAGCTAGTTAGACATACAGGATAGTTTGGTATGTTCTAGTCTCATTCTGACCACAGAAAACTGTCATTGTACCAAACAATCTACTAGCTAGTTAGACATGATAGTTTGGTATGTTCTAGTCTCATTTTGACCACAGAAAACTGTCATTGTACCAAACAATCTACTGGCTAGTTAGACACCATAGTTTGGTATGTTCTAGTCTAATTCTGACCAATGATCACTCAGGCCTGTTAAAGGTGAAGTTGTAGAAAAAAAAAACCAAGCTCTCTACATTTTTTATCACAAAAATATAACCTCTAAATAAATAACCACTTGTACATGCATATCCTTTTTAACCCCAATTAAATATTTCATCTTACTTTGGATTGGTATAAGAAACTACTTTTTATTCATGAATTTATCAGTCCAAATATTGTGAATAACCAAGATCTTATCATCCTTCAAATAGTAAATATATTAGACATAGTTACAAACATCACTTTATACAATAGTACTACAAAATGAAAAAAAAAAACAGAATATGTGTATCAGGGACACTGATAGCATCAATTTACATCATTCCAATTTTCAATTAGACGTCTGTGTTACTGTAATTCCACTAAAACTAAGTGTTTGATGTAGTCACTAATCACACAGGGCCCTGTGTGAAAAAGCATATTTTGCAATTAGTGACCTCATAAAACACTTAGTTTAGTGAATTTGCAGTAAGCACAGATATCTGATTGAAAATTGGAATGGTACAAATTGAAGTTATCAGTGTCCCTGATACACATAAAAAATTTAAGAAAACTCTTTACAATCCCTTTAATATATTTCCATATTTATTCAACTCCAATATTTATCTATATACAGTTTTCACTTTTCAGAACAAGTGTCAAGGTCACCCCACATTAAAGTTGACCTTGACCCATGACATGAATGGTGAATTACATAGACTAAGATTCGCAACATGCTATTCATCAATTGAAGCTTTAAGTATATCATTTGTAAGAGAGATCAACAAATAAACATATTTATTATGAAATATTAAAGATGGGTTCCCTTATTTTCATCCATCTTTATAGATATTTATTGTCAAATATTAAAGAAACACATCTGCTATTTACAACCAATCTTCAGCCCCATGGATTTCACTCAAAAGACCAAAAATTTCTAGTAAAAAGGAGTTGCTTTCTTTAATATAAGAGAAATTCCCAACAGGAAAAGTTGAAGGGTTATTATCAGACAGTCCACTACGATAAAAGTTTAAATTTGCTAGCTTATTTTTATAGAGAATTGATTGATTTAAATATATTTCCAGCTTTAAATAATTTTATATGACACCAAGGTTCATTTTAACACCCAATGTCTTGCTATATACTTGGCATACAGTTATTTTGCAGTCTTAATTAAAATTAAACCAATTGACTTTTGAAATTTGATTGGTTAAAAAGGTGAATCTGATGAATGCTCAAGAGGGCTGTCATGAGACTCTAAAATAAAAATATAAAATAAAAGCTAATCAAAAATAATGGAACAAACGTTTTGGTCTAATTTTAATTATCAAAATTTAATCATTTTTAATAACGATTATGTGGTTGTGACAAATATACAATCATGAATAAAACATTTCAATTTAAAACTATGTTCATATCACAAATTACTGTATTCTCCTTTCTGTCTACTTCCATATACATTTCTCTAGTTTATAAATACATGGATATTTCATTATAAACACCAATAATTATATCATATTATTATATAATAAATTATTGGTGTTTGAAGCTAGAAAATACAGATCACCATTTTTAAAACTATATTCCTATCACTTTAATGAAAAATTCTAGATTAATTTATTTTCAACTTCTGTATCCATTAGGATTCATCGACTGCCATCGCCATAAATCTACACACATTTCGTTTAAATCTTTCTGCGCTTTCCATCCCAGGTCTTCTGCTGCGAGAGTCGTCGATGCATAGCAACTACCAACATCACCTGGTCTTCGTGGTTGAATTGTATACGGAACTTTTTTACCAGACGCCTTTTCAAAAGCTTTGACCATATCAAGAACCGAACATCCAACGCCAGTTCCCAGATTATACGTTTTAAAGCCACATTTACTGGCCATTCTCTTGACGGCAGCTACATGACCTTGAGAAAGGTCAACTACATGGATGTAGTCACGGACACCAGTTCCGTCAGGGGTGTCATAGTCGTCACCATAGACACTTAATTCTGGTCTCTTTCCTACTGCAACTTGGGATACGAATGGCATCAAATTGTTCGGAATGCCTTGTGGATCTTCTCCTATCTTTCCTGAAACATGTGACCCCACAGGATTAAAATATCGCAGCACTACAACATTCCAATTGTTGTCTGCAGCACAAATGTCTGATAGGATTTCTTCGATGACAAATTTTGTTTTTCCGTAAGGATTGGTGCAGCCCCCTGTTGGATGTTTTTCATCCAATGGTAAGTATTTTGGGGTGCCGTAGACCGTAGCTGAACTGGAGAATACAAGGTTTCGAATTCCATTTTTTTCCATGACATTGAGAAGGTTCATTGCCCCGCCCACATTGACTCTATAGTACGACAATGGTCGTCTGCACGATTCACCCACCGCCTTCAAACCTGCAAAATGGATGACTCCAAAGAATTGATGCTTTTGGAAGACATCTTCGATGGCTGGAACGTCCAATAAGTCGACATTGTACGTGGTGATCTTTCGATTTGTGATTTCTTCAACTCTTTTGATACTCTCAAAACTGCTGTTAACCAAATTATCCAAAATGACGACATCATAACCGGCTTCGATCAACTCGATCACAGTATGGCTGCCAATATATCCAGCACCGCCCGTCACTAAAATCAAATTTCCTGACATTTTTGTACTTTTTTCAGTCACCGGTAGAAGTAGAACGAAACGTGGAAATCTGTACGTGTTATATTATGTCGATATGTATTTACACAAGACGATACGTGTCAATTGATAAGATATTTTCAATACCGATTTATCCTGTACCGTCTTGAAACCTCATTTTTTATTTGTTATTGCTCGGAGTATTTAGTATAATTTTAACACAAAGATACGAAATAAGAATATAAGATTTAAAATTTGGAAAAAATTACGTAAATATTTATAAAGAAAATTACATGAGATTTGATATTATTTGCATACAACCCAGAATAATAATATTATTTGATATTATTAACCAAATAACAATGAATGCTCTTGATATTGACAAACTCGAACGTACCCAATGACATTTTTTTAGTCTAATTCGTACTCAGGATTGGATAACGACAGTTGTCCCCATAGAGTTATAGGCTATAAGACAAGTGTGGACTCTAGTTCTATTTATAACTCTATGGTTGTCCCCCATAAGAGTCTTCACCCCTTTTTGTACGCCAGTCTCGGGCGGCTAGCGGCACTATTAGCCAAAGTTCCCCTCAAGGTCCAAGTGCCTCGATCGGCTCCCCGAAATGTTCTACTGGTAATAATTATGGCAGTCTACTTGAAACATATTTATTTCATGTTTTCTGCATTTTTACATTTTTCTGCTTGTTTTGCGCTAATAAATCGGTCAGAATACCACTGTTAAAATAGTGCTCAATACATCAATTGTAGAGTGATATAGAAATACCACTGTTAAAATAGTACTCAATACATCAATTGAAGAGCAATATAGAAATACCACTGTTAAAATAGTACTCAATACATCAATTGTAGAGTAATATAGAAATACCAATGTTAAAATAGTACTCAATACATCAATTGTTGAGTGATATAGAAATACCACTGTTAAAATAGTGTCCAATACATCAAAATAGTGCCCAATACATCAATTGTAGAGTGATATAGTAATACCACTGTTAAATAGTACTCAATACATCAATTATAGAGCGATATAGAAATATCACTGTTAAAATAGTGCTCAATACATCAATTGTAGAGCGATATAGAGATACCCCTGTTAAAATAGTGCTCAATACATCATATGTTGAGTGATATAGAAATACCACTGTTTAAATAGTACTCAATACATCAATTATAGAGCGATATAGAAATACCACTGTTAAAAGAGTGCTCAATACATCAATTATAGAGTGATATAGAAATACCACTGTTAAAATAGTACTCAATATATCAATTGTAGAGCAATATAGAAATACCACCGTTAAAATAGTGCTCAATACATCAATTTATTGTAGAGCGATATAGAAATATCATTGTTAAAATAGTGCTCAATACATCAATTGTAGAGCGATATAGAAATATCACTGTTAAAATAGTGCCCAATACATCAATTTATTGTAGAGCGATATAGAAATATCACTGTTAAAATAGTGCTCAATACATCAATTGTAGAGCAATATAGAAATACCACTGTTAAAATAGTGCTCAATACATCAATTGTAGAGTGATATAGAAAACCACCGTTAAAATAGTGCTCAATACATCAATTTATTGTAGAGCGATATAGAAATATCATTGTTAAAATAGTGCTCAATACATCAATTGTAGAGCAATATAGAAATACCACTGTTAAAATAGTGCTCAATACATCAATTGTAGAGTGATATAGAAAACCACCGTTAAAATAGTGCTCAATACATCAATTTATTGTAGAGCGATATAGAAATATCATTGTTAAAATAGTGCTCAATACATCAATTGTAGAGCAATATAGAAATACCACTGTTAAAATAGTGCTCAATACATCAATTGTAGAGTGATATAGAAAACCACCGTTAAAATAGTGCTCAATACATCAATTTATTGTAGAGCGATATAGAAATATCACTGTTAAAATAGTGCTCAAAACATCAATTGTAGAGCAATATAGAAATACCACTGTTAAAATAGTGCTCAATACATCAATTGTAGAGCAATATAGAAATACCACTGTTAAAATAGTACTCAATACACTAATTTTAAAGCAATATAGAAAGTTTGAAAACCAACATGTTTCAGGATCTGTTTTAGTTGTCTGAAGATCGCCTAGTGTGAAACTTTGAGTAGGCTAACAACATATTTTTACATTCGTGTTAAGATGTAGGTTAACGGGGTAAAAAATCCAATTTCATTGATCAGACGCGTCAGGTTATGATCTGTTAGAATATTTCAATTCATTTCAGATAATTGTGATAATTCATTAAGATACAACCCAACCCATTTATGTCGTAAAAAACGTGGGAAACAAATTACTGATAACTTGACACGTACTTAAGATATGACAGTTAACATAATATAATATTCCACTGTCCAAGCAGACGACAATCCAACTTGCTACTGACTGAGCTATTCCACTGTCCAAGCAGACGACAATCGAACTTGCAACGGACTGAGCTATTCCACTGTCCTAGCAGACGACAATCAAATTTGCTACGGACTGAGCTATTCCACTGTCCTAGCAGACGACAATCCAACTCACTACTGACTGAGCTATTCCACTGTCCTAGCAGACGACAATCCAACTCACTACTGACTGAGCTAGTTCACTTTTCTAGCAGACGACCATTCAACTCACTACTGACTGAGCTATTCCACTGTCCTAGCAGACGACAATCCAATTTGCTACTGACTGAGCTAAAATGAAATGAAATGAATGGAATTTTACGTCCTACTATTCCGCACCTTAGACTAATGAAGACAGGCTATACTAGTCCAAAACATCTGCCTCTATTCAAGCCCTGATGATAATTATTTGAAATAGAGGCAGATGTTTCGGATTAGGCCAACACCATATTTGGAAGATTGGGGAGTAGCCACGGAGTAGCCTATTGTGACATTCTTTGTCTTTATTAGCCCAATCTGGCAGGAGCTGAAAAGTTCTCATTTCATATAAATTCCATTTGAATTTTCTTAAAACTATTTTCCCGTTCCAAGGACATATAAATATGAATTTGTTATAATTGATATATATCAGGTAGTGGGGGGGGGGGGGTGTTTATTAAAAATGTAGGTCAAAACTGGACAATAGAATACTTAATAGGCAGAATGTTCCAGACGATTTTTTACATGACGCAGGTTGATATTTATAGTCTCTGTCGTCATGACGGTCTATATAAAACAACCCAGATATTTAAGGCTGGGTACTCGAGACAACAGCTTTGTTCAACGTTCGAACGATAGACTGGCCGCCATTTTTATCTTCACATGGAGAAATTGCACACGGCCCAAAAAATCTGCCTTTAACTGTCACAACTTTTGTTTATGGCCGTATTCAACCGGGCCATTTGACTTATTCAACATCGCTGAAAATTAATTGGAATAAATTTTGACGTGGAAGCGAATATTTTTCAGGTAATTTTGATATTTTTGAGTGACATTGAGAACTAACCATGGCAATCACTTTTAACTTTCAGTCGACATTTTGAAGTCGAAAGCCAATGTTTA
Source organism: Lottia gigantea (assembly GCF_000327385.1). Classification (NCBI taxonomy): domain Eukaryota; kingdom Metazoa; phylum Mollusca; class Gastropoda; family Lottiidae; genus Lottia; species Lottia gigantea. Next base: position 341,950 of record NW_008710086.1, on the reverse strand, counting down.
CATTTTGTACAACGCTAGCTCGTAGCATTAGAGTAAGGTAAGAAGCGTAAATTTTGCGGGTTTCGGACTCTGAGTTTTTTTCGTGTCGCTGATAGGGCATAGGGATAGGAAGTGATATTGCTAGCTTTGGCTTGTATAATTACGCTTAACAGAGCTGACTCATTAATTTTAAAGTGGTATCCAAATTGATTAGCACATCGTTAGTCCTACTGGCTACTGGCTTTATGGAAATATCGCACTAGATAGTAGAAGTAATGATCGGGGATTGGAGGGGGGAGGGAGGGCTATTTTTTATTCACACATGACTGGTTAATCTACTTTTTAGAGCTCAGACATTCGGACATGGCAGGTAAATACAGTTAAATCTACCGTCTAGAGCTCTAGTCAGACAGGACTTGTAAATACAGTCAAATTAACAGTCTAGAGCTCTAGTAAGACAGGACTTGTAAATACAGTCAAATCTACCGTCTAGAGCTCTAGTCAGACAGGACTTGTAAATACAGTCAAATCAACAGTCTAGAGCTCTAGTAAGACATGACTGGTAAATACAGTCAAATCAACAGTCCAGAGCTCTAGTCAGACATGACTGGTAAATACAGTCCAATCAACAGTCTAGAGTTCTAGTCAGACATGACTGGTAATTACAGTCAAATCAACAGTCTAGAGCTCTAGTCAGACATGACTGGTAAATACAGTCAAATCAACAATCTAGAGCTCTAGTAAGACATGACTGGTAAATACAGCCAAATCAACAGTCGAAATTTCTAGTCAGACATGGCTGGTAAATACAGTCAAATCAACAGTCTAGAGCTCTAGTCAGACATGACTGGTAAATACAGTCAAATCAACAGTCTAGAGCTCTAGTAAGACATGACTGGTAAATACAGTCAAATCAACAGTCTAGAGCTCTAGTCAGACATGACTGGTAAATACAGTCAAATCAACAGTCTAGAGCTCTAGTAAGACATGACTGGTAAATACAGTCAAATCAACAGTCTAGAGCTCTAGTCAGACATGACTGGTAAATACAGTCAAATCAACAGTCTAGAGCTCTAGTCAGACATGACTGGTAAATACAGTCCAATCTACAGTCTAGAGCTCTAGTTAGACATGACTGGTAAATGCAGTCAAATTAGCAATCTATAGCTCTAGTCAGACATGACTGGTAAATACAGTCAAATCAACAGTCTATAGCTCTAGTCAGACATGACTGGTAAATACAGCCAAATCAACAGTCTAGAGCTCTAGTCAGACATGACTGGTAAATACAGTCAAATCAACTGTCTAGAGCTCTAGCATGACATCACTGGTAAATACAGCCAAATCAACAGTCTAGAGCTCTAGTTAGATATGACCGGTAAATACAGTTAAATCAACAGTCTATAGCTCTAGTTAGATATGACTGGTAAATACAGTCAAATCAACAGTCTAGAGCTCTAGTCAGACATGACTGGTAAATACAGTTAAATCAACAGTCTATAGCTCTAGTTAGATATGACTGGTAAATACAGCCAAATCAACAGTCTAGAGCTCTAGTTAGATATGACCGGTAAATACAGTTAAATCAACAGTCTATAGCTCTAGTTAGATATGACTGGTAAATACAACCAAATCAACAGTCTATAGCTCTAGTAAGACATGACTGGTAAATACAGTTAAATCAACAGTCTAGAGCTCAAGTCACACATGACTGGTAAACAGTAATAGTGTTCACAGCTCATCGTCGAAATTTGAGCCTTCAAATCCACGTGTGTCCAGAATTATCTTCGTGTGTCCAGAATTATCTTCGTTTGAATGTTAGAATGACAACTTGTCAATTTAAGATACTCTGTGATATGTAGAAAAGACATCTATAGAAATAGTGAGTAAAATTCCTAGTTTTTTTTAAAGGAATTATGTGAATTTCATAAATTTTTAGTACTTCTATATATTCAGGATTAAAATCAACCTCACAATGATGCGTCTGTCCCTGTTAATAAATACTATGGTATATCATATACTAGTTGTACATACTGGTAATGATTTATAATGGATATGTCAGCACAATTTGAAAATGTTTCAAAAAAAGATCTTGTTATATAATTTATGAATTGATTTGATCGAAGTGACTGTCAGTTGATGTATTATGTAGTGTGGGTGGAAGATAGTACTTCGGTTATTACTTCATGAAGATTTATTTTCAAATGAGATTAGGGACAGATAGTTTTCAACACTTCCCTTAAGAGTACAGACTACTACACATCTGTGACATGGTAGAAATTTCATTTAAAATTACAACTTTGCATGACGTTAAATAGAGTGCAGCCAGACACCGTTGTTAGGGTGGGGGCTGGGCCCCATCAACTGAGAATTAAGCCCCCACAAAACTTTCTTCAGTACACCAGAGATTGATTGATTTACAGTGTCTTTGTACAAAATCAAAAAAATATAGGCTTTGATACGTTTGTTGGCACCTCAAAATTGTCAGAAATGAGTTCTCTGGGCCTTTAATTTTCTGAGTACAAAATCTGAGCCCTAGCACCAATTCTTTGACGGGCTGAGTGAAGCTGCCTTTAAAGTCTTGTTAGAGTTTGTTTTAAGGTTTAGAACAGTATAAAACAAAAGATATGTGTGGTCTGTATACTACTCATGCTCAGAGAGTGGATTATGTCCCCTTTCCTTATTGATGTTATCGCATGTCTTAATTTCTTTGGTCACCTTGTAACTTACTAGGAGTAATGGGGCCCTGTTACCTGGTGACAACTGGAAGTCTTGTCAATAAAGGACCCCACTGGAAACAAGTTTATTTAACTTTCGTGGGTCATCCTAAGGTATTATACTACAGTTATCATTAATTCATTTAAAGTTAAAAATTTTAATGTTTAGTAGAATTGTTATTGTTGTTTTTACCAAACAACCTCTATGTCTTTCTAGTGTTATTTATCAGTCTATGTATTTATTCCTTTGACATCTATGTACCTAATATCTTGAGTAAATATTATTATTATTGAGGTTAATAATTGTTAAGTCTGGGTGATATACCAGTTTCCTGATAAATACTGATATATAGGACCTTGTGACGTTAGTTATATACACTCATTTAAAATTACCAAAATATGCCATATCACGAAATAGTGTAGCTATCATCAAATTTTCACCAAGATAAGATCATCTACACAATGTTAGATAAGAAATAGCTTGTTTCTATAAATACTAATTTAGAATTAATATTGATGGTATTGTGTAGGTGTATTGTGAGATCCTATCTTGGGGTTTATTTAAGTTTTGGAACAGTCCTTACTTACAGGTATAAAACAAAAGATATGGGTCATCTGTACTCATGCGCATAGTGTGGATAATATGCTTTCCTTAAACACATATCTTATTTTCTTGAGTTACCCAGTAAATTCCTAGCAGTATTGGCCATATGAGGGTAAATTATGCTTAGGCGATTAACCAGTATCATGATAAATACCAGTTTTAAAATTTATATTATTAGTAATATTTCCTGATTAGAATATACCGAAATATCACCATATCGTGATATATGGTAGTTCTTATATCGTCAAATTTTTTGTTCAGATAAGATCATCTACTTAATTTTAGATAGCATATCACGATGATATTAGTTTTAGAATTAATGTCATTAGTAACATTGTCTCATTAAAAGTACCCGGTACCAGAAATTATGGTAAAATTTTTTGTTCAGATGAGATCATATATTAAGCTTACCTATTTCTACCTTCACACCCCTGGAGTAAGCACCTGGACTTTTCACACCCCCAAAAATTTGTTTCATCCACATTTGCAACATGTGATGATGTGAAGTGCTCTCTAAGTTAATCTCCTACACCAGTTGGCCACACCCCTGACACCTTAGTCCCACACCCCCAGGGGGTGAAAACACCCCAGGTTGAAAACCAGGGTCATACATGATTTTAACAATAACTTAATTATTGAAACAGATGTTTTTTTTAATGATATTTAAGACTAGTTATTGTTTGATATCTGTTTTATTTATGGTATGTTTTAATTGTAAGTTTTTTTTGATGAGTAAAGGCTTTAAGCATATTGTGTTAATGGCTGAAACCAGTCATACAAAACTGTACAGTAATTTTTAATCCATTTTTATTGTAGGGTGATAAAGACGATTTCTTCAGGAAAAACAAACAGAAACAGAACAATGTGTGTTACAAAAAAACTTTGTATAATTTGTTTTCTGTTGAGTTATTTCCTCTCTGTATCATATTCTCTTGCTGCGACGACTGCCCCAACTAAGCCCACTGATAAACATACTCATAAGCATGAAGATCTTCAAATTGCAAAAGAGTACACTAAAAAAATCATTGCGGAGGAAAGCCGATATTTTATTGATAAGATATTTGAGCGATACGGAAGTGAAAATGGAACTATTACATTCGATATGTTATCAAGTTTAATGTATAATTTAGGACTAGGAAGAAATGTCTCAAATGATAACCAATCAGTGAGTTCTGCTGAAATTGATGAAGAATTTGATCTTGATCACCCACAGCATGTTCACCTAACAAACGTTCCTAGTCACAATCATCCAGACTCTGACACTACTAAACATAAACATTCACATGATCTTTCTGACTTAAATCATGATAGTCACAATCATCAAGACTCTGACACTACTAAACATAAACATTCACATGATCTTTCTGACTTAAATCATGATAGCCACGATCATCCAGACAGCCATGATCATAGTAGTCCCAATTATCCAGATGTTTCAGATCATGCTAGTCACAATCATCAAGACTCAGAAGTGCATGACCATGATAAGGATGATCACGATGATATCGAAAAAAATCCCAACGTGCCGGTAGAAAGTGAGAAATCTGTTTCGGAAGTTCTTGGTTCCGATCAAGCAGAAGGAACAGAAATTGAAGTGGAGTCTGAAATGCAAGATACGACAACGAAAAAACCAAAAAGGAAGAAAAATCGTAAGAGACAGAAGAAAAAGAAAAGCAAGACTAATAAAGGTACAGAAAGCAGATTGGTAAAACGGTCAGCTGATATTGAAATCCATAACGATCATTCCTACGTAAGTTTTTAAATCATTTTATATGTCTTCATGAAATGATGGGGTAGGGGATGCCACCTATGTCTGTCGGTCCGTCCACAATTACTCGTAAACACTTCTAGAAGGCACAATTTTTAATAAACCGAAACACCTGTCTCTATTCCAGCCATTCCAGCTATTTGGGCAGATGTCAGCTGGTGTAGAGACAGAAAAAATATACGCTGTTAAATGGGGACATTCTGCATTTCCTCAGGTGCGAGAGTTTTAAACCAATTTTTTTTTGATGAAACTGATCTAGAATCGGCCATTGAAAATTGTGTGCGCTGTCAAAAGTTTTAAGGTCACATAGTCACGTGATACGATTTTAATTTAAAATCAAAGCTGCCATTGGACGGCAACCAATCTCTTCTTTTCTTCAAACACTTAGATTTGTATTTAAATTATTTTTATTTTAACTCTGATACTTTGGCTTGATGATGAAACGATTGTTTTGATGATATCACCGTTTAAACCACTCTCCAATATCGATTTGTAGATTTATAGATAGAAATGGACCCTGGGGCTTTTTTACGATTGTGGAATTTTATATTTTGAGAGATACTTCAGGGCTAGTGTCTTATATTGGTATTTCTGGTAAGAGGAAATAAAACATTGAGGAAATACGAGACTTTTGATAAAATTGATTTTAAGATTTTTTGATAAACGAGCCCCTGTGATTCATTCTTGAATCTAAACTGAGATGAAATTAATATTTTGATAAATACAGTTTTAGTAACCTGAATCTAGATATTAAAACAAAATATAAAACTATTTTGGTGAGTGACTAATTTTTGATTTAATTTTTTTGAGAAAATAGGCCCTGGTGATAATCTGTTTAAAATCTAAAAGGTCAAAGGGAAGTTTATATCAATGAAATAGGAGTAGGATATTGCCTCATATATTTAAATAAATACTCAGTGGGCAAAGGTCAATTATTGATGATTAATTTAAAATAAACCTGAAACAGTCCAAGGAATCCTTGAAGAGATGGGTTGACCAACCTGGTTGACCAATTCCAGTCGAAATTTTTATCCTTCAAATCTATGTGTGTCCAAAATTATCTGCGTTTAAATGTTAAATTGACGACTCATCATTTCTTCATGTATAGAAAAGATATCTATAGAAATAGGAACAGAAATCCTAGTTTGAAGTTTGTTTAAAGGAATTATGCGATTTCTAGTACTTCTGAAGATTATTTACATAATTATGTTCAAGATTAAAATCACCCCCCCAAAATGGCGCACCTGTCCCTTTAAAATGACCTGCATTATTTCATATCAAAGTTATTGTTCTCTATAAAATTGTGACTTATTCATTACTCAAGTAACTAAATATCCTTGAAATAAGTCAAGATATTAATAGTAGGTTTAACAATATTTCTAATAGTTTATCAATACAGTGAAAGAAATATAAGAGTATAATTTTAAAATAGGTCCAGTTATTTCATATCAAAGTTATTGTTCTCTATAAAACTGAGTTATTAATTCTTCAAGTAATAAAAACTATTTAAATAAGATTTATCAATATTCTTATAGTTTATCAATACAGTGAAAGAAATATAAGAGTACAATTTTCACAACGACAAATCTGTCCCTCTAAGAAACTCTACTATAGATGAAGACATGGTCTGTAGTCAGATTGGTGTCTTGTAAGATATCTTACTATAATTGTTAATATTTTTATTACATTATGTTAGGAATTTATATTGATCAACAATATAGTAAATATTAAAGACAACTCAATGATCTATGGACACTCTACAGACATCTTTATATATCTTCTATAAAACTTGAACGATATTTAAAAGTGAGGAGTACAAATCACAGACACAAGACAATATTATAATATGATTTAGATGTGACAATACACTGAGTCCTTGTGTGCTACAGGCTGTGCATGTTCTAGATCCCTCGACAGTTGAAATAGAAAAAGAGCAGGTTCATGCCACTGTCCTGGCAAAATTTCTCTCATAGTACACTGCATGGTGTTGATCATCTTCAACGTATTTTATGTACAATCGATAAAACCAGTTTTAAGTACAAATGACTGAAGGCAAAAAGAAAATCTTGATAACATAAGATAAGAAAAGATATTTCTTAAAATTTGGCAATAAGATGAAATATGATCTGTGATAGAAGATAAAATAATAGGATTTAGAGAGATAAACTGATGTAGATTATATACAAGATAGACAGAGAGTGCTTACAAACTCTTAATAACTTTATCCAGATATAAATCATTAAGGACAAGACTCACAATGTAGGTGGAAACCCTTGAAGGCATCGTCCCATCAATCAACATTTTAAATTGTTGTTACCTTATAGGAGGTGTTGCCATGTCAACCATTTTGTTAGAGTAAAATGTAGAAATGTGGCTTTATTTCAAACTTATGATCTGCCAAATTTAAGTTTCCACTTGTTAGTTTTCATGTATCCCCCCCACCCCACAGTTTTGATTTTCTAATCATTGAGTTCTTTTAAGCCTGGTGATTTTAGCCCACCCGTGACAATTCTATGGCCCATACTCAATCATTTACAAACTTCTATGATACAAAAAAGTGCCAATAATGTCAAGGTATTAGACAGAGTTTCAATATTCAAATACCTTGATATGTGAAAATGCCCTGATTGGTTGTATTCACTAAAGTACAATTCAATCGAGAAAAGTTTTAAATGATGTCAAGGTAATAGATGAAGTTCGTCATAGCTTGACCTTGTGACGCTTCTCTGATTGGTTGTATTCACTAAAGTACAATTCAATACAAGAAAAGTGTTAAATGATGTCAAGGTATTAGACAGACTTTGTCATAGCTTGACCTTGTGACGATGTTGATCTGTACCCTGAAGGCTAAAGGATGGACAAGCTGACCTGAGATCAATTGACAATATTAACCAGTTTATCATATATATTAGATTGTATTACATATATATAGAGATATAGAGAGAGATAGCCCTTGACCTCATGTTATAATATACTAACAGGTCAAATATCCATATTGACAGTGATAATGACTGGCTAGTGTAACTTCTAACAATCTCAACCTCAATGATCCTGGCTATTATTGTAAAATATCAACAAAACCGATGAGACCAATATTAATCCTGAATCACATGATACACATAAAAAATTTAGAAAACCTCTTTACAATTCCTTTGATGCTACTTGCCAAAAGCATCAATTTGCACCATTACAAGTTTCAATCAGATGTCTGTGGTTCCTGCAATTTCACTAAAACTAAGTGTTTGATGACATAACTAACCACGAAATATGCTGTATCACATAAAGCCCTTTGTGATTAGTGACTACATCAAATACATAGTTTTACAGGAACCACAGACGCCTGATTGAAAATTGTAATAATGTAAATTCATGCTATCAGTGTCCACGATACACATTTAGAAAACCTTTACAATTCCTTTAATTCATTAATTTTTATAATTTCAGTGTTTAACCGTGAGTGAATTGCTAAAATCATTCCATTTTGAAGATAAAGGCGTGTTATATTACGATGAATTTCGATATTTATGCCCTGCGTTGCTGTATCAGATAGAAAACAAGAGTTGTCTGAGAGCAGACTTTGATCGTCATTCCGTTCATGAACATATTCACCCTGATCACCCTGATCACCCTGATCACCACGAAGATCACCAGCACCATGGTGACGAACATCATCATCCTAATGTCTCGAAAGTTTCCACCAAAGGTATTTCAGCTAAAGGTGAGTGAATGTTAGATTCTGAGTTATCTTTCCTGCTCAATAACCAATCAATTTAAATAATTTGTATTTGTATTTGTATTTGTATTTGTAAGTTCAGGACGACGGTAGCAAGGCCCTTCGATGTAGTCTCTTCTTTCTTTCATCTAACATTGATAAGATGGAGCTCCACTCATTGTTTGTGTTGTTCAGAACAGGTGCTTTATTGTCCTTATTGGCTTTACCACACACTGGGTTCATCGGACATGATGTAGGTAGCTCTAGGTTGGATCTATTTAAATGAAAATCAAGATGTTACATTTTGTGTTTTTTCTGCAGGTGGCTCTACTTGCCATCCATGTTCTCACGAATTACTTATACATCTTGTGTTCGAGGTTATTTAGTTTTCAACAAATCAAATGCTCGGTTTAATGTTTAAATAAAAGATTTCCTTCCTAAAGTTGAAAAATTCTTGGACATACATTGTGAAACATTGGCTTGCATTGTTCGGAAACTTTTAGCAGTATTTTTGATTCTTGGACTGGAGTAAAGAGGAAAGACGACATATTCAGTTCTGATTTACAGCTGGGTCGATTGGAATGATGAAGCACGTTAATTCAATCAAGATTTCCGAGAATAATTTTGTCCTATTTTGTCCGATGTATATTATAATGGTAACTTGTTGGTATATAATCTAATAATAGTAATAACTATATGATATATTTCAGTATGGGGTTACAGTACTGTAGCAGTAATAATTATAAGTTTAGGTGGTCTACTTGGTGTGGCTGTCATTCCCATCATGCAAAAAGTCTTCTACAACCATCTTCTACAGTTCCTGGTAGCTCTGGCAGTCGGCGCCCTGGCTGGGGACTCTCTCCTTCATCTTCTTCCACATGTAAGTTGTTTAAATTTATCTTCAGACTTGTATCTGGAACTCAATACTGGGCCGGATTTGTCATTGATCTTTCCTGGATTAACCCATTGTTTCCTGGATTTACCCATTTACAACTGGGTAGACTGGAATTATGATGTAATATGAAGTACAACTGGGTAGACTGGAATTATGATGTAATATGAAGTACAACTGGGTAGACTGGAATTATGATGAAATATGAAGTATTTAGTACAACTGGGTAGACTGGAATTATGATGAAATATGAAGTATTTAGTACAACTGAGTAGACTAGAATTATGATGAAATATGAAGTATTTAGTACAACTGGGTAGACTGGAATTTTGATGAAATATGAAGTATTTAGTACAACTGAGTAGACTAGAATTATGATGAAATATGAAGTATTTAGTACAACTGGGTAGACTAGAATTATGATGAAATATGAAGTATTTAGTACAACTGAGTAGACTGGAATTATGATGAAATATGAAGTATTTAGTACAACTGAGTAGACTAGAATTATGATGAAATATGAAGTATTTAGTACAACTGGGTAGACTAGAATTATGATGAAATATGAAGTATTTAGTACAAATTAACAACTAGGTCAACTGGAGGAATGAGGAAATATGACGTATTGAAGATCATCAGATATTCACACACTGACAGAGATTAGAATCCACCGTCACAGATGAATTGTTAAAAGTCTAAAATGATAAGGAAACAAAACAATTCACGCGACTGTGATATAACACTCTGACTCAAACTCCATCTGTAGAATTATGTTACAGAATTAAAGAGATTGTAAAGAGGTTTTATAAAAAAAATGTATGTGTATTGGGAACAATGATATCATCAATTTACATCATTCTAATTTTCAATCAGACGTCTGTGGTTCCTGCAATTTCACTAAACATAAGTATTTGATGATGTCACTGATTGTAAAATATGCTTTTACCATATAACGCCTGTGATATTAGTGACATCATCAAATACTTAGTTTTAGTAGAATCGCAGGAACCACAAACGTCTGATTGAAATTAGAATGGTGTAAATTGATGCTATCAGTGTCCATACACATAAAAAAAACAAAAAAATCTCTTTACTATCTCTTTAAAGCTCTATATTTGGCTAGGTTGAAGATGAAAGGGTCAAATCTCATTGAAGAGGCAGTCTGGGAAATAATGTTCTTATATGCAACGATGCAAGAAAACGTAGAAAAAATGTCCTTTACCTTATATGAAAGTTTTATCTAAAAGTATCGTGTTGTTTAACTATCATTAAGAATTATTCAAATGAAAATTTTAATATTTAACTGTTACTTTCAGGCTATTACTGGTGGTCATTCACACGGAGAGGGAGATCACCATGGTAACAAGGAAAATGACACTCACATGTTATCTACCTATAAAGGTCTCATCGCTCTGACCGGAATGTTTTTCTTCTTTCTCATGGAGCGATCTTTAACCATCATGACAGATCTGAGACGCAAGAAAAAACAACTGGTAAGTATGGCGTTTAGTCTCTTTAAGAAGGGAGTAGTGACATGGTATTGCACAGCTTGTAGACTTAAAACTGTAGTAGAGTTAACTTGGATATAAACAAGGATATCAACTTATGCCCTGGAAAATCAAGTCTACCAGGTAGTTTCTGGTGAAACCTTGTATTGAGGATCAGGATCTCTAGGAACATGGCTACGTATTCTCGAAATGATCTTAGCGCTATGATGTCCTAGGTTCTTAACTTATCCCTAGTTGATTCTAGAATATCCTAGCGCTAAGATAGTTTCGAGAATACGTGACCTGGATGGGATATAGGGCCAGACATAAAATGTGGTACCTTTAAAACTCTGTAAGTTCAGTTTACCCCTCGACTGTATTGTGATGCAATGTGGAGCACAGAGACATTGTAGAATATCTGGTAATATCTTGATGGACTCATTAATGATTCAGCTTGGTAAAGATATAAAACGTTATGACTAATTTGACTGTTGTCATGGTGAGATTTGTCAAAAACTAGTCAGCTTATTAACAGGTCAAGATGAAATATGTCCTGAATTTTGTTCATCAACTCTTTTGTTTGACTAAAATCATAACTATTATTATTATTGTTATTTTCTATCGTTTTTAGAAAAGATTGAAATCTAAAAGAGCATTAAAGAAATGTACTGGAGATGGTCAAAAAGCCGTGGGAGCGAAATTATCATCACAGATAGACCAGGACTACCAGACGTGTGAAGAAATGGTGATGATAGTACATCCTAATAAAGGTAGGAAGAATTATATTGTTTGACTGTAGTCTGTAGAATGTCTTACTTCATTAGAGTTATTAACCTTTGTTTCCCCGTGTGGTATTCAGAGTCGTTTCCCCTTGTAGTCTTGTGTATCATGCTACAGTAGAAGTGCCTGGCTTGCGTTAGATTTTTGTTTTGCTTCATATTTAAAGGGATAGATGTGCCGTTTTAAAAGGTTGTTTTGAGTCTTGAAAATCACATAATTTCTTCAAAAAAATCTCAAACTGGGAATTTCTGTTCCTATTTCTATAAATGTAAACACTATTATTGATTGGCTGAGTTAAAGAAATTCTCTTTTGTGTCTGCACAACTGTCCCTTTAAACCTGCCCTGTGACTTACCGTATAATTTATTCTAAAAGTTTTTTATTAAGCAACAAGCGAGCAATTCACTGTTAATGTTGATATTTTGAAATTTTTTTGATTCAGACCAGTCGTTAGGGTGGGGTCCTTGGGGACTGGGCCCCAGCAAGTGAGAATTAAGCCCCAGCAAACCTTCTCTAGAGATTGATTCATTTACAGTGTCTTTGTACAAAATAAAAAAGATATAGATTTTGGTACGTTTTTGGCACCTCAGAATGGTCAGAAATGAGCCTTTTAATTCTTCGGAGCCTCAGCACCAATTCATTCATGGTGACGGGGCTGTTTTGATGTGAACGTACACTAGTAGTAAACAGTCTCCTGTACTTATTTTAGATAACCCTAACTGGGAAACACAGACAGGTGACTGTAAATTTACCTGCACTGTTATTTTAATATATAATCTTATAAATAAACAAACAAATCACTTGTTTATATTGATAAATGCATGGGCCTGGGTTTATTCAGATGACAGACAAACACAAAAATTGAAAATTATATTTGATGAAGGAAAAATTTGCTCAATTTACAGTTATATGCAAAAAATTTGTTTAGGTCAATTATCGGTTTAAGTCCAGCTTGCAATTACAAAAAAGATATAAGAATTTTGACAATATTTTTAATTAAATGGTTAATACACAGACATGATTGGATCTGCTTGTTAAAAACACTACTAACAAATTTCACTCAAAAAATAGTAATTTCTATTATCCTGTAAGCTTTTAATAGTAATAATAATAATTTATAACTTTTACTTAAACTTCAATTGGTAGAGGAATATAGCGCTACAGGGTTCAAAACTTTTAAAATATGATTCAAGGTGTCATTGTTAATCTGTATCCATGTGGTCTCCTGAGGGATGTTATTTCACCTGTATTTTCCATCCATGACTGACAGACCAGCTGACAGACTGACAGACTGTCGGACATCAAGTATAGGTATAAAGTGCCTATCAAAATATTTTAATTTAATTTCTTAATAACTTATAGACTTGAATGATATTTATTTTACATGACAATATTATATAATATACACACTTCTTTAATAATAATATTAAACACATAACGTTTCAACACAAACTACACGTGTCATCACCACATAAAATATGTTAAATTAACAAAAAGTTAAATTCCAAATATTCAGCATGAGGTTTTTGTGACTTTATATACTGCTTGTGTGATGGTTATAGTTATATTTTATTAATAAAAGCCTAATTTGTTTATATAATTATAAAGTTTTTTGGTTTTTGGTTATTTTTTTTTATTGCATGTTTTTCCAGATTTGGAAAAAGCTGTGTGTAAGTTTTAAAAACTGGCATTATCCCTTTAAATATCCCTTTAAATATCCGTATATATCTTATTATAATTCATTCATTCATCCTGTCTTCATAAGCCCATTTGGTGCAGAAAAGTAGGACTTGAAACTCCAATTCATTCATTCATTCATTCATTCATTCATTCATTCATTCATTCATTCATTCATTCATTCATTCATTCATTCATATCAATATCAATATCAATATCCTAATAATATAAAGGAACCAATTGATAATCATGCTCTAATCTATACTATAGCGAGGTCTTGTTTTAAACAAATCATGTGCTCCCCTTGTCCAATCCATTTAAAATTAAATTACATTTTCCTATCTTAGTTGTTTTTTGATATTTTTAGTCTCCATGGTAATTTAACCAGTTTTCTACCAATCAAAGTATGTTACGTTTAAAAGACAAATCTTGATAAAATAGAGAATTGTGGGATAGGGAAACCCAAAGAAGCTCTCATAATGCTCCATGTTAGTCTTCGCTATCCCACAATTCTTTTTATTCAGACCTGTGTGCTACAGGCCGTGCACGTTAAAGATTGAAAAAGAGCAGGCTAATGCCGCTGTCCTTGCAAAAATTTCCTCATTGCACCCTGCATGGTGTTGCCCGTCTTCATTAGCCCACATGATAAAGAAAAGTAGGACGTAAAACTCCATTCATTTCATTTTATTTTATTTTATTCTATTCAGAAACAGGTTTTAATGGTATGCTTTCATTGGTAAATAATTCCTTTGATAACAATGTACACTTACAATATCAGACAAGGCAAAAAGAAAGGAATTTGTTATTTAATTGTAATTAGATTCCTCCAAGGCCCCCCCCTCCCCCCTGTCAGACCTGACCTCTGTATGACAAATATATTCCTTAACTTTCATAGATATATATTATATTATAATAATCTGTTCCTAGCTCTGCTTGCTACCCTATGATATATTATTTATACAATATCTGTTTTATATACAAGAAGAATCATATCAAGTTATTATAAACTTCATCTTATACCTTGACTACAATAATGAGGTGCTTTGCTGTGTAGCATAAAATTTTAGTTGTTTTATTCAGTCAGGGAAGGGAAGTAATAAAATAGATCAAGAATACTGAAAGTTGTGATAAGGAGAAGGTTAAAAACACCTGTATTTGATGTATTCTAAACTTATTGTAATAAAACTTGACATCAAATACTGTCATTTTATCATATTATTATATTTCGTATATTGTTGACACTCAATTCAAATCAATTCATCAATCTATTGATTCTAATATCCATTCTTATTTCCTCGTAAACACTCTACAGTTAACAGTTTTCAATTAATTTGGCTGAAACATGAAATGTGGCCATATAATTATAGAATGAAATTTTATTTTGAATGATTTCCTGTTATAGATAAAAATGTTTTTGCCACTGTCTCCAAAATTATTCCAAAATGATTTTTAATCCTAAAAATACTTTAGTTTATTTGATTTTTACCCAAGTTCCAATAAAATTCTTAAGTATATTTTTTGGCCAATGAAATAAAAGGAAATTTTAAATCTATTTGGTACTATTTTTTGGTAAATGAAGATTGTTTATGAAAACAGTATGACCTGTCCTGACAAAATCACAATGTTAAATTCTCCTGGACTTCAAATGTTTTAATATCCTGAATTCTATCAGTTACCAGTAAAAATGTTATCATATTTTGATTGTTTTTTTAATGAATTTTGATGTTGATTTGAGTAAAATTGTTAGATTTATGATAATATTAGGTTAAGATATGGTATTTTATAAATGAATTATAATAATATTATTTGTAGGTTATTGTTCTGTGTTGAAAGATATATTGTAGTTACTATTGTTTTTATATTTTATAACTGATGACAAATTGAAGTGTGATTAGTAAAAATGATGTCAGAATTTTGAATATTTGACCTTGAAACATGAAACGTTTCCCTCTGTCCTGAATGTGTTAGATGAATCATTGAGTTTAAAAGATTTTTCTGTGGCAACTTGAATAATTTCCTTGTCTAAAATCTAAAATCTTTAAAACTAATAATTCAATGATATTCCATACAATTGAGAGGAAATTCCTGAGATTGGCCCCAGTTCTCAAATTTCAAAGGGTGTGAGCACATGAAGATCTTTGTCAACAAATTTGGTTGTTGACTAGAGTCTTGTCGCAAGTTTTGCCGACTGGCTGCGGACGCATGATGAGGCAAAAAATCTGAAGTGAGGCAGTTTCCCCTATTTTGATAATCACTTGCGGATCATGAAAAAGGTAGATGAATCTGATTGGATGATGATGCTCCGTCATGCAGATGATAAGATAATCGTTGACAAAATGGTTTTATAAATCTGGTTATAAAAGCATGGGTACATGTGAAATTTTACTCCACTTCCTGTGGACACCACTAGAAAATGTTGTAGTCCTATCTTTCTTCTCACCTAAACCAATAATTGGACAATCTGAACACAGAAATCTACAACAGTGTCAAGTAAAGATCTCTGTAGCTCTCATGATAGAGTGAACATTCTGTCCACAAAATACACCTGTAGAATGAAATTTATGGTCATGAATAAAACCAAATTAATTTCTGTATTTTCAGCGTTGAAGAATCTGGCAGACGACACCCACGATAGTTTTCATCACAGTCATTCCATCAACTCTAAAGGGGAAGAGGAAGATGAAAACATGCTGGGAGCAAATAATTCTCACCATGGCCACTCCCATCATAGTCACACTGGAGACGTCAAACATCAATCCATCGCGGCCATTGCCTGGATGGTTATTTTAGGAGACGGTATTCACAATTTCAGCGATGGTCTGGCAATCGGTGCTGCATTCGCTAACTCTATTACTGGTGGAATCAGTACGTCTATTGCTGTACTCTGTCACGAACTTCCTCATGAAATAGGTAGGTAGAATTTGTTTTATTTTTTGAAATATTGGGGGGAGGGGGCTAGCTATTCTGTCCTTGTAAATCTCTGTTCACATCTTTATAGAGGGAGTATGTGCCAGTACAGGACAGGATTTGTTACATCAATGTGTTGTAATGACGTGACTGTTCAAAAGCTGTAAATAATATATAAGGACCTTTCGATAGGATGTTATAAAACACTTAGTTTTAGTAGAATTGCAGGAACCACAGACATCATGTAAACTTTCTACAAACTGTAATCAAATTAATTGTGAAAGTAAATTAAGTGAGGTAGTTCTGTAAATTATAATATAAAAACACCAAGATAAGGGTCTTGTAAAATGAAATTAAAGAGAAACTGATAGTATCAATTTGCACCATTTCAATTCCAATCTGTGGTTCCTGCAATGCTTTATCACATAAGTTCTGGAGATTAGTGATGTTATCACACACTTAGTTTTGGTGAAATTGCAGGAACCATATACATCTGATTTAAAATTTAAATGGTGTAAATTGATGCTATCAATTTCTCTGATACACATAATTAGGGGTAATAAAATTCTGTACAAGCAAGACAATTCTGTCAATCAAAACTTCATACAAAGTATAGCAAAATGAAGATTAAAAGTTGTATAGTCATCAACTGTTTTGAATAGAGTGAATATAAACTGCTTTGCACACGACACCCGTCACTAAAATGATCTATTAAATTTGAAGTAACTAATCATATTTTTTTTCAAATTTATTTATTATTTTTTTTAAGTTTAAAAATGTTATATTATGTTGATTTATTATGTAAGTTATTTTAGTCTCTGCCTTGAAGGGTACTAACCTAGTACAATCTTTATAAAAAGTTATGGTTCAAAAGTTTAAACATGTCACCAGGCAATTTGTACTTGGTAATAGTACAGTGCTATAAAACATTGTTAAGGAGGTTTTTCTCTAAGTTTAAAGAGATACTAAAAAGGTTTTCTTACTCTAAGTATATCAGGGACACTGATAGCATCAATTAGCACCATTTTAATTTCAGTCCACCTTCTGTGGTTCCTGCAATTCTGCTAACTCAGTGTCTCAAAATTGCTGTATAATCGAAGGACCTTCCCTATTTAAAACAATGTTTCTATTTTTTTAATGATAAATTGAATATTTTTAAAAGCTTTTAATCCTAGAACTAGGTTTGACATTTCCTGGAAATAAATTTGACAAAAATTGAAAAACATGTACATGAAAAAAAACTTTGAAAATATATTATGTTTGATTGACAACAATCTGAAACAATAATTGTTGAAAATATAGGAGAAGGAATATTTTGGAAGTAAAAGGGTGAAGTTAGTATTTTCACAACTGTATAAAAAACATCATCTATAACATCTTATTCTTTACTTTAAACATTCTGTATATTAACTTTTCATTATATCACAAATTCCCAAAAAGGGGAAACCATTTAAAACTATAATATTGTCCTGTTATGTGACGTTTCAGCTTACTGTCTTCTTTAGATGTCTCTGAAACGTTAAATAACAGGACAATAATATAGTATAAAATTTTCATTATTAAAAGAAGTAAATTATAACTGAAAATATTTCTACAGTATGTTATTTATATCTATATATCTTCTTGATCAAACTGAATTGGTTTTAAAAGGGTTAATTAAAAACATTGTAAATTATACCTGAAAATATTTCTACAGTATGTTATTTATATCTATATATCTTCTTGATCAAACTGAATTGGTTTTAAAAGGGTTAATTAAAAACATTGTAAATTATACCTGAAAATATTTCTAAAGTATGTTATTTATATCTATATATCTTCTTGATCAAACTGAATTGGTTTTAAAAGGGTTAATTAAAAACATTGTAAATTATACCTGAAAATATTTCTAAAGTATGTTATTTATATCTATATATCTTCTTGATCAAACTGAATCTACTGAATTTACTAGAAAAATCAACTGAAATATTGAAAGCTCACTCATTAATTTTCTGATTACAGGAGATTTTGCAGTATTACTACGAGCTGGTATGAATATGAGACAAGCTGTGATGTACAACTGTGTATCTTCTATACTGTGTTTTATCGGCATGTTGATTGGGGTGGTGCTTGGAAATATCAACGAAGCCTCATTATGGATATTTGCGTGTGTGGGTGGAATGTTTTTATATATTGCTCTAGTTGATATGGTAAGTTGGAAGAAGATCAGTAATAGAGTAGAGTTTACTTACACTTGTAGAATATTAAATTCTACTCTACCCTCTGGGTTTGTGAATTTGACACAGGTCTGTGTTATAGGTCGTCTATATAACTAATGACCTGTATTATCTATAGTTTGTAAACTCAATACTATTGTTGATGTGGTATTTGAGTTTCTCAAGCATCACTTTCAGAGAGTCTACATGGCTAACATATAAATGAGATAGTAACTTTTCCTAATCAGAGGTTTTTAGGTTAAAGGGAGATAACTTATTATTGAGTTACAATAAAACAGACCATAATTGATTGACTTTGTATTTTCAAAGAAAAATTGATTGCAGTTTTAATTTTCTGTATAATTTTGTAACAAATAATTTTTTACGAATAATTCTACTTTATTTTTCAGCTTCCTGAAATGACGTCAGTAGAAACGAAACACGGAGAGAATCCGTATTGTCATCTGTTATTCCAGTGTGCTGGAATGATTCTAGGGGCTGGAATTATGTTAATTGTAGCCGCCTACGAACCAGACCTATTATCAGTACTTGATAATCATTGATATACTCACCCTTATCCAATCTTTTACGGACCAAAACTCACAATATTACTTGGTGTCAGAAACATCATCCAGACTTAACAATGCTTTCTCACATAGACACATCTTCACAATGTACTGCGTCTTATACCTTGACTACAATAGCCACCTTGCTTGTATCACCATCTTCACAATCTCAAACTATTACAAACTTCATCTTCACAATTTCAAGCTATTACAAAGTTCTTCTTATACCTTGACTACAATAGCCAGCTTTCTTGTATCAAGAAATGCAGCAATTTGATAGGATTGTAAGTTAGTTAATACAGCCAATCAGAGTTCTCTACACAAGGTCTGTAAACACTAAGCCATAATGTTTACAGTCTTTCTGTAGAGGACTCTGATTGGCTGTATTCACTTACGTACAATCCAATCAAATTGCTGCATTCCATGATACAAATAGTCAAATACAAACTTCTTATAAGATGATATAGACCTGACATTGTGAAGATGATATAGACCTGACATTGTGAAGATGATATAGACCTGACATTGTGAAGATGATATAGACCTGACATTGTGAAGATGATATAGACCTGACATTGTGAAGATGATATAGACCTGGAAGAGAATATCATGTACGCTATTTTAGTACCAGTTTTGCTCAACCATCAATCATTAACATTTGTGTTTTTACTTAAATATGATTTTTTATGAAGAATAATTTATATGAGATATAACAGTGATATTTATGTGTTAATAGAGCTATATAGAAGAGATAACACTCTATTGTATAAATAATCTGATTTGATACCAGAATGTTGTCCTCTGTTAATTATTTTACAAATTAATAGATCTTTAAACATACATTGAGATATTTATTTGGTTTTAAAATAGGGGTGTCAGTTAGAGCTTTAGATTTTGTTCAGTTGAGTTGAACCAATGGTGATTGTGGGTTTTAATCTTGGTCGAGGAATGGCAGTCTGGTGAAATTGAATATTTCACCCTTCCTCTTAATTCCAATTACCAACCTCTTGATGTTTTCAGAATCCATACTCATTTACAGCTAGGTTGACTCATTTACAGCTGGGTTGACTCATTTACAGTTAGGTTGACTGGAATAATGAGGAAAGATGACTTATTCAGTACCCATTTACAGCTGGGTCGACTGTAATAATGAGGAAAGATGATTTATTCAGTACCCATTTACAGCTGGGTCGACTGGAGTAATAATGACAGATGACTAATTCAAGCCTTTTGCAAGCTGATTGAGATTAGAACCCACAATTACCAGATTTTTGAAAGAGCATATGACATCAAGATTCTAACAGTCTAACTGATTGGGCTACAACTCATCTTCAATAATAATAACTGTATGATGTTTCTGATACCAAGGCTTAGACAACTTATATATAATGTGCTTGGAGATCTTGTGCTTGTCGTTTGGTGTATATTTTTTTAAGGAAGAGATACTTCCGTTATTTGTTATTATTTTTGGTTTTGCGAAGTTTTTGCAAAATATATTTTTTTAAATTGGAAATGGAGAAAATGGTATTTTGTGTGAAGATGTGAAAAAATCATGATTTTATTTTATTTGAATTTGTTAAGATATGATTAATGATGGTAATTTCTGCATTTAAGTAGGAAATATATCCTCTCAGGCGACACAGTAGCGCTTTGATTTTAACAATCACACCTAAGCCTAAGTCGTCTTTTCTTGAAACACTGCCATATATAGAAAAGACATCTATAGAAAAAGTAAAAGAAATTCCAAGTTTGAGATATTTTTAAAGAAATTATGTGATTTTCATACATTACAAGTACTTCTGAAGACTATTTATATATATTCAAGAATCAAATCAACCCCCCTAAATGGTGCATTTGTCCCTTTAAATTGCTAATAATTGTCAGATTATTCTTAGACCAAAGTAACATCTGACCCAATACCAGCCTCTTATAGCTATTTGACAGTGTTGTCGGCTGGTGTAGAGACAGAAAACCTAAGCCTTGTTTTGTGGGGATTTTACACACGTTCGAGTATGTATATAAATTGGAGCCAAACCAAATAGAATTTGGAAGATAGAAAGATTGATATTTTTGTAGTTTGATCATACCATGATAATCCCCTTACACAAATTATGTCACGTGTGTAATTCCATCAAACTGATCTCTCGTCAGCCATTGAAGTCCTGGCAACTGTCAAAATAGTTATAAGAGACTGAACTAAAGGCAGATGTTTCGGACTATGTTATTTTTTGTAGGATATTGTTAAATTCAGCCAGAATACAATCCTTATTCATGTAATTCTGAGGGTTGAACCCTTGCCGATATTTTTTCTGATATACATGTATTAAACACTTTATAAATCTAATGTATTTAATTTATTTAATCATTACCCCATCCCCCCCCCCTCCTTTAATAGAATGTAATCCAATCATTATTGGATTAATATAGTAAAGTTGAGATAAAACCTGCAAAAGTATCTGTCTGAAGCTCACCAGTCTTTAATTTATTGTCCGAACGACTAGACCTTCAAGATATCCGACCAATCGCTTACTGCTATGTTCAGTGTAGTAAGTTTCAAGTTGGTGTAGAGTGATATATACATGAGAATATTTACATCAGTTCAACACTAAATAACTGTTTGAATAGCTCGATCCAAGATTGTCATATTAGTTCGTTGTATGTACCTTTAATGTGTGTATTTGATACAATAAACGTATCTTATCTTATGTATTACTACAGTATAGTGGAAAACGATTTTCATAATATACATTATATATCACCGTTCACCCCCAGTCATACCCATCTCCCACCCTCATCTACTTTTAATAAATCCCGTCCTTCCCCTCCCCATACCCCCACCCCCTTAGATCAGTCACATGTAGTAATGATGTGCGTCAGACCGTAACTGACTCCGATATCGTCCAAACTATCTTGAAGTATACTGGTCCAGATGCGACAGGTAGTATTGGATACAACCTGTAATCCCATACAATACGGATTGACTGCACAAATCTCAGCACAGGATTGGGCGTTAGCTACATTATAATATTGAGCAGTATTATGTACTGCATGGACCTGCTTGGTAAATTCGTACCCTGTAACAAAAAGAGTGACGATGTTATACTATAAATATTGTATATCTTCGGTTGTTAACTCGACACCCCTTTCAGAGAGTTTCGTGCCTATGTATGTTTCAATGGTGTTTCTACGAAGGGAAGAGCCTGGCCCAGCTTTAAATATGCGGCAACTCTATGAAGGTGTCAAAGTCGTAAGCCTGTCATGGAGTGTCTGAAAGAGTTCTCCTTGCATTCTTACATACAATTTGGTTTAAAAAATGTTTAAAAAGTATATTTTCAAATTTGTTAAAAACTTTGTTAAAAGCGGGGGAAGAAATGACCACCAGCCCTCACTGGTGTCGCCACTATTTCCAGGTAGTACATACACGTAATGGCTTACTTTTTATACCTGAATGTAGATCTACCTTCTTATTACAAAACTTCTCACCCTCTTTTCATGTTGCCCGATATTTTTAGGCACAATTCATTTCACAACTTAATTTTTAGAGCATTACCCGAGAACACTGCATGTCTGTCCGAGGGTGTTTTCGGTCGCTAGGGGCAGTTGAGGGTGAGGGGTGGGGGGGTCTCCCACGCCTTTTATCAGAATCAACTATTGACTTACTTATAACAGGGTCTGTGTTTTTGGTTCCATAAATCTCGATTTCACAATATCCGGTTCGTAGGGTGTTAAGAGATCGGATACGAACGAAGCGACCTGTACATATCGAGAGACAAGAAGTATTATGGTCTGGAATGGCGGTCTGGCTGAGACAAGGACAAGGCCTCGATACCGGTTTTTCTGTGCTAGCTGCTAGAAATGGGTTCGTTTCTATTATCTCCACAGTCATATTATCAAAAGCACCACCTGAAATTAAACAGGACAGAAAGAAATTCAGGTTTATTAGATTTTTTATGAGTATCGATGCCATTTATGTTTTTCATTTCAATATTCCACCATTAATGCCTGTAAGTACACGTCTTTAACCAAACGTTACCAACTTGTCTTGAAGTGTTGACACGAAAACAAGTTATTCAGTAGGGACGCACGCTGAAAATAGATCAATTGATTTAAACATATTTTATTACAACAAATGTAAAAGGATTTGGCAAAAGTTACAAAAACTTACAAAACTGCCATTTCCAACATATAACTGTCATATTTGTACAAAAATCTGGGAAGGTGTGCTCAGGGTGCCAGGTGCAGAGAGTGAAAAAATGGATCAATTGTCTGAAATTCTGAGTAACATGATTCAAGTTCTGTTTCAATATTTCTAAGTAGATGAATAAATCGATAAATTATAACTAACAAAAATAATGATAATAATAATATATTCTGATAATGATGACGATGATGATGATAATGATGATGATGATGATCTTGGCTTCTCAAGAACATGTCAGCCTGCGCTCGGGGCGAAAAAGGAAACCGAAGGAGTCATACCAACCTGCAGCTCCAACTGTATTGAGCTTAATACGGAAAGCTGTCACATCATATCGACCAGTTAAATCAATAACTACCCATTGAGGATCATCAGAAAGTAATGGCGAAGCATCACACGTAGTCTCGTCACCGTCAACATATTTTGCGGAGGCAGTATATGATATACTGTTGGCTCGGATTGGTTTGTTGTACGCCAAGTTACAGTCAACTGAAATAAATTTATGATATATAATGCATACGAAACTAGTATTGTTCGTATCTGTTAATTACACACAACAACCATTTCGAATCACTTCCTCGACTTAATAAGTTAAATTTAAAAAATAAAATAGTTTTTATATTTCAATTAAGAACTCGAAGAATATTTCAAGGTTTAGAAAAGGGCTGTCAATAAGATTTGAATGTATTGTTGAAATATTAATACCTTTTCCAAATTCGACTTATTAAATCGGGAAAGTTATTCAAAATGTCGTGTGTTATATCAATACACGTAGTTTCATATGAGATATAATTCTCCAACGAATCTTTTATAACATACCATAGGATAAAACTTTATACAAATATTTTAATAGAAATTCATCACATAGTTTGTAACAAACGTAATTTCTAAATTGTAATCAACGGCAATTTAATTGGGACGCTTTTAAACATTTGATTGATTGATTGATTGATTGATTAAATGAATGAATGAATGAATGAATGATGGAATGAATGAATGATGATTAAATGAATGATTGAATGAATGAATGAATGATTGAATGATGGAATGAATCAATAATGAATGATGTAATGAATGATGTAATGAATGAATGAATGATGTAATGAATGAATGAATGAATGATGTAATGAATGAATGATTGAATGAAAGGATGATGGAATGAATGAATGATTGAATGAATGATGGAATGATGTAATGAATGAATGATTGAATGAAAGGATGATGTAATGAATGAATGATTGAATGAAAGGATGATGGAATGAATGAATGAATGATGTAATGAATGATGGAATGAATGAATGATGTAATGATTGATTGAATGAATGATGGAATGAATGAATGAATGAATGATGTAATGAATGAATGATTGAATGAAAGGATGATGGAATGAATGAATGGATGAATGAATGGATGAAAACTGGTATCACGTGTCTAGAAGAGTAAGCACACCCTTCCTGGTGCCACACCCATCATAGCTGCACAACATACACAACAAACATGACAAATAGGAATGTGCCAACAAAAAACAGCGACTTGACCAATGAATTTTAAAAGTTCAAGGGACGTAACTGATGAAAATATATTTCTTTAGTTCCAATAGTCAAGGGAGGGAACTGATCACAATAATGTTATTATGATAAGAAAAAACAACAAGCCATCCTAAACCAACTCAAGTGAGTATAGAACAATTGTTTTTATATTCTAAGATAAATAAACCAACCCAAATATCCCAAACCATCTCAAAAGAACCCTAAATCAACTCAACTACCCCGAATCAAATCTACAAATCAACAAGTATGTACAGAGCAATAACCTTATTTATATATTTTAAGATAAAAGTGGAGCAAATTGTGTTTTTTCTTTGTCTGTTATTAATGTAGTGAAAGAAGATAAAAATCTAAAACGAAATTCCATGTCTGTGAAAATTGTTTTATGATTTATCAATAATTATCTACAGTCATCAGAGTACATATTCTTCACAAATATTGATATATAGAAATTCTAAAATGTTACGAGAAAAACAACAACACACAAATAATCTGGCGACATGTGTAATCTGGCGACATGTGCAAATTGTGTAGAAACGTTTTGTACTTTGTTTTTTAAAGAAGTTGTAAAGAGATTTACGCGGACGTCTGATTGAAAATTGGAATGGTGCAAATTGATGCTATCATTGTTCCCGTTACACATAAAAACATTAGAAAATCTTTTAACAATCCCTTTAAGAAAAAGCTTCTACCATTGTTACATCATCTTGTGTTTTGTTTTAGCGTAAAGACCATCTTGATTGGGATGATCTGTTTAATCTCGTTATCTAGTTGTTGTCTTGTGATTATTGATTGGTGATTGTTTTCTATGTTTATATGTCAGTCAACAATCGATTTATTAACGTTATGTCAAGTTTTTTTATTTTATACCTCAAGATACAGGTACTTAACTTTTCTATAGAGAAATAATCTGATACATCGCAGATCAATAACACCAGTAGCCCGTAGTCCCAACTTGATTGTTCCGAGGGGCAATGATGAATAGTGCTTTGCCAATATTTTTTTTTTAAGGAGGGGTGGGGGGCAATCCACTTTTTTGTGGATTAGTTACGGGCCTGTGTGCACTGTCAATAAAAAACACTGTAGCTGATTACGCTGCCGAGGCAGGTCATGCTTACCTTCACGAGACCTGATGCCTGACTTCAGAATCCAGTTTTGAGATCCAACACTGTTAACAAACTAAATCTGTTATATGACATAATACGAGTACATATCTAGGCTACAATTTCATACTAATACATTGTTAAATTACTGTATATAAAAATATCAACAACGAAACGTTTATTTCTATCTTTTTAACGATTACGACAAGTGCAGAGTTCTTTGAAATTGTTTGTATCCATTGAAGAGTCATTGAATTTGTTTGTGGTTTCTATAATTAACGATTTGATAGATCTATTTTTGAAAATAATCCATAATAATTGATCAAGTATTTTAAGAAAATAAAACTTTTTAAATCAAGAAAAATAAATTTTTCCCCATACATTTTACATACTAAAACAAAAATAAACAGCAGGTTTACAAGCTATATGTACCATTGTCTAAAACGTTTAAATATTGTATAAGATAAGTATCAAATCTGTACAAGCAAAACAATTCCACTATTCAAAAATCTCGCCCAAAGCATGACTTAAACCGGGAGTGACAGTAGTATAGTAGAAGTTCCATCAGGTGTTTCGAAGGTATTAGCATGGACTTCTTCGCCTGTGACACTCCCCACTTCTATAATGGGCAAAATCGCGAGATACAATCAGATCAATTCATTCCCCACCAAACAAATTAATCACAATACGATCCTTTAATAATAATTACAGTTACGTTTTATTTTCCATCCTTTAACATTATTTCCTTTCCCCTTCTCGTGATTTCATATCTTAATCTTTGTTGGAATTTATTGGTTTCATTATTCAATCGCTAACATTTCCATCATTTTTATTACTTACTGCATGTTGTTGCTCGTCTTCATTAGTGTAATCAGGTGCAGAAAAGTAAGGCTTAAAACTCCTTTTATTTCTTTTTTTCAATGCTAATCCTCCTGAGACCTAATTCTTCAAAGTTTTTAAATTTTAGAAATATTTTATTAAATTCAAAAAGTTTAACTTACCTGATTCCAGAATGGACAGAAGTAACAGGATCAGCAGAACCATCTTCCTCTTGGGCCGATCTCTAGTCGAATCCCTGCTCATTAAAACAACTTAACTGGTAATGGTACACAAGTAGATCTTGTCGTTTATTGATCAACCAGTAAGTCTATAGGTTAAAGATGGGTTCCCTCATTTCATATATGAAAATCAAAATACTAATACTTATATGAATAGAAAGTAGAGGTGTTCTAATGACTTGGAAATATACCAGTTTGTCTCACATGTCCATAATTAATTAGAAGAGAAATACCAGCCGAATTTCAATGAGTGACAGATCAAAAAAAGGTCAAAAAGTCTTTTTTTGTTTATCCAGACTGTACATACATGGACATTTATTATTGGTTAAAACTGAAATTATATGCAATAAGAAAATAATGATATGATAAAGAATATATGATAATTCATTAGAAACACCAATTAATCAAATAGTTTGCTTCATTTGACACTAAAAAGTAAGGAAACCCATCTTTAAGACAAGTTAAGTCAATATAATCATTTTTTCGTCTAAGAACTTAGAAAATATTTTAAGAAGAACACTACCTTAATTAATAAGAGAGAAAATCTAGAGTTGAATAGGTAAATAGATGGAAACTTGAAAAAATACAAACCCATCGTTCCAGCATCTTCACAATGTCATTGTTTCACGAACTCGCTCTTTTCTTGTTTTTTTGTAGCGATGTCATTGGATTGTATTCAGCAGAATACAGCCAATTTGAGCCATCGATTAAACAGCCGAATCGTACAGTCTTCGATAATCGATATATATCATACCAGCACTAGTTCGTAATATCTTGACATTATGAAGATGTCGTTCCATATGAGTTCAGATCTAGAATAAAACTAGAATTTCACGGTATGGAAATATCAATATTGGTCTCAAATCTTCTATAGAACGAACTCATCCACCAAACACACAGGACGTAACCGGGTTTGATTCGGGTAAAAAAGACTGTATAAATCGAATAATTTCAAACGCTTTTACGAACACCTGAATTTGTCCTTCTAATAGATTTTCATCGAGATAACTATGAGATCACCATTCGCTATTTTGTCGTCTTTCTTTGAAGGATGTTTCTTTCTGACTATGGTTGAATAAATTGGTATTTTTGTGAGTGTTACATTGTAATTGTTTATCAAATCGAGATATATTATGGAAGATATATTGATATATGTTAAGTTTGTTGCGTAAAGACAAAATGATATTTATTTTTAATGAAGCCACCAAGACGATTAGACGGCATGAAAACATTAATAGGTCGAGTTATTTATTTGATACTCTTTAATCATGATAGTGGAGAACGAATCATTGTATCTAGCTATCAAGCGTATTGTTACATTATACCAGTGATCCGGCACATCGTCAACTTCCATAATAACCTATTACACTAGTATCATATCGTATTGTCAACTTACATAATAACCTATTACACTAGTATCATATCGTATTGTCAACTTACATAATAACCTATTACACTAGTATCATATCGTATTGTCAACTTACATAATAACCTATTACACTAGTATCATATCGTATTGTCAACTTACATAATAACCTATTACACTAGTATCATATCGTATTGTCAAACGAAACTACTTGTTGTTTTTACAACCAGGTTAGGTGTGTGGTTTCTTATGATCGTGTTGTATCACACAGTATTGTATCACATCTAATCGTACAGTATTATATCGCATTGTATCACATCTAATCGTACAGTATTATATCGCATTGTATCACATCGTATCGTACAGTCTTATATCACATTATATCACATCACATTGCATAACATCGTATCGTACAGTATTATATCGCATTTCATCACATCGTATGGTAATCACATCGTGTTGAATCACATCGTGTTGTATCACATCGCATTGTATCACATCGTATTGTATCATAACGTATTGAATCACAGTGTGTTGTAGCTATCACATTGTATCACATCGTATGGTATCACATCGTATTGTATCACATCGTATTGTATCACATCGCGTTGTATCACATCTATTACAGTATTATATCGCATTGTATCACATCGTGTGATATCACATCGTATTGCATCATATCGTATTGTATAACATCGTATCGTACAGTCATATCTTGTTATATTGTATTGTAACACCGAGGATCCATGTCGACTGATATTTCTCTTGATCTCACCATGTCATTCACACTCGACAGTAGAGGGAACGCTCGGGGAGAAAAAAGGTAAAAAACGAGCAACTGACACCATCTGATGAAAACTGTGGGTTTTTTTTCTGGTAAATTCAGCCTTTGATCAGGTTCTGCTCAGTTGCTGTCTGATTTCTACCTGAAGAAGGATCAAACTGGGCCAACAGTGATTGGGAAGTTGAAAGTCTCTGAAAAGCTGCATAAACTTAGGAGATGACATTTTGTTATTCAGGTTTGTCAACTCGATATTACTCTAGATGATATTTTTTGGTGAGTGTATTACTATATATATAGCCTGATAGATGATCTGAGAGCTGGGAAAATAATACCCAAAGAACTGATTTTTGTTTTATTTGAAAATAAATGCCTAGTGGACTTTTTAGAAAAATGGCCCGAGGAATCCGATTTGGGGAAATAATATATGGCTGGTTGAAATCCACGAATTCACTCCTTGTGACAAACAAATCACATCTTCTGACCTGGTGATACAACTTCCCAAAGAAATGATATTTGCTTGATATAAAAGTGCATGCCTAGTAAACTTTATAGAAAAAGTTCCCATGATCGTGAAAAAGGCGGTTTCGTTTTTACCAGGCTTAGAAAGACTAACTACTAGTGACCACAAATACGTCATCACCAGTATCAGTGACCAACAAAGTACTAAATAAATTCTCGATGTGTCATGTTTTTACAATGATGTATTGTCTAACGGCACCCTGTTACCACCGGATCTAGTTTTAATCTGTCCGTAATACTGATCATATTTCATTCAGTTTGGTAACACCGAGCTAGAAAATAACCTAAGTTGGTACGAGATATGTGACGATAGGTTGGTGGTACGACTAAAACTCCCAACTTGGCATCCTTCTCAGAGAGTTCAATGTCTCAACTTGATGAGGTCCTCTACCCTCCTCTAAAGTTTTTTAACATATGCTCTCCTGAATATTTTCTGGGGGTGAGCACCCTCTTAGGGGTGGAGGTCCGTGGACTTGGTTCAACCAGTCCCTATGTCAGGTAAGCCAGTGAGAGTCCACATAGGTGATAATATTTATTGGTATATATATTTTAGAATAAAGAGGAGATAAAACAAACAACGGAAAAAAATCTTCATGGATCCTGTCTACTAGCTGATCTTTGACAAGGCTTCTAGGTACATGTATCTAGTTTGTAAGAATGGCAACTAAGGTTCCTTTTGCCATTGATCGTTTTGACAACTTTTAAAGCAGTCAACTTTCAATAACTCTAGTCGAGAGAATAAAAACTACAGCTCCCTGTCTTGATAGTATCTATCTCAAATATATCTCATATTGTATACAAGAAAAATCATACACGCCTAAATATAGACCCCCGTTATAATGGTCTGCTTTTAGACGCCACGTTTCACATTACAACAGGAAGTTTTTATGAAATCTAATCAAGTCAGGGAACGAAACATGCAATGATCTAATAAAAACATAACAGAAAAAAATAGCAACAAATGGTCTTAAAGGATTACTAGTTTGTTCAGCTATAAAAAATGATTAGTAAATTCCAGTCAGGACAAACAAATGATTATTGTTAGGATTCTGTTCATTTTCTCCTATTGTGGAAATATCAATCAATTAACTGTACATTCTACAACCAACAATCGCAACATGTCGCTATGTCTACTTTATAATTGTCTCGAACAGATATAGTTCACTGTAAGAGTGGCCGATGTCGCCATGCTTACTCTTTTCGAAACACTTAGTGCTACTTCTCTTTGGAGGAATCCACTACTATACAACCTTTATTTCCGATTTTGCCACGCTCTGGACGAGATTTGGATTGATGGAATTGTCTAGCTTGAACGAATTTTAATTCATAGTTTCACTCTCGAAAAGCTGTTGGAAAAGAAAACAATCAACCAACAACTACCTAGTCTGTGATATCAGTTAACTGGAAGCGAACGTTAACTTGTCAACTACCAACAACTGTTAATTGCGAGGTATGATAGATATCAGTAAGTTTCGACAGATTACAGGAATAGCTAGAAACAATAGACAATAATAGGTTGATATTATTTTTCTAGTGATTTATCAGATGGTAGTAAACCAGATTACTGTTACCTCACATTATCTTTTATTATTTATACTATTGGTAGATCCTTATATATTACTGAACCCTGTTATTTATAGTCTTTGATGGAGGTACAAGGGTTAGGGTGGGGTTGACTTGGAATGGGACATTAACTGGCGTATATATACACGAAAGACTTGCTCGATAAATCTTAGCTTTACACGTTCCTTGGACTTGGACTCGGTTCTTCTTGCGATCAAAATTATGAAGAACCCCTGCCAGAATGCCTTTTTTAAATACAGTGTAACCTTTTCCGTTTCCGTTCCCGATAAAATTGTGCGGTTTAAACGAATCTCCAGAGAATTGAAACATGCCTTAACTAGAGTTATGTCCCTTCCTGTTTGGACACCTGCCAAGTTTGACGTACACAACACATAACAATCTCTCATACAGTTCCTTGCAGACTCTTTCCATGTATTGTTACTGTAAGGAACGACAACTCTGTATAAGAGAATGAACACGTGATAAACATGCATGCTCTCTGTGTACCGATACGTCGTGGAGAACCCGGGTTATTTATAATTGTTCATATCAGTCCAATGCCTTTATCATTCTTTTTTTATTTTTTTAAAGATGATTAACCAGTCATAAATGTCCATGTATGTACAGTCTGGATAAACAAAAAAAAAAGAAGACTTTTTGACCTTTCTTGATCGGTCACTCATTGGAATTCTGCTGGTAATTCTCTTCTTATTTAGCTAATTATGATTTAATTATGGACATGTGAGACAAACTGGTATTTTTCCATGTAATTAGAACACCTCTACTTTCTATTCATTTAAGTGAAAGCATCTTTATTTTCATAAATGAAAAGGGAATCCATCTTTAACATTCTAGGTTATGGCCCTTTAAATAAACCTGATATGTGAGAGATGATGTAATGAAGTTTGATTATGATTAAAGTTAGAACTGTAATAATTGTTTATTGTGTGATTGTTGTTTATAGGACTGTGGCCGACCAACTGACGGTTCTCTCATCTACCAGAGATATTGTTTAAACCTAGTACAGATTATATCTAGAGATATTTAACTGTATAGAGTACAGACTGTCTGGAACCTAGAAATAGACTAATTAGAACTTGTACAGAAAGGGAGGGAACTGGGGTAAATGGGGGTAGAATTAGAAATACGAAATATGATCAACAAAAAATTATTTTATTACTGGGCTCAAGCACGCCTATTTAATATAATAATTGCTGGACGTAGTCACGAGCTTTTTGTATTTGTCTATTTACAAAATGACCTGTTGGAGTGTCGGATCATGACACCGATTTACACGTGTTTTACTACACTGCTTGCATTTATCGTTGCTCTATCTACCGGTCCGTCCGTAAGTTATTACCTTAGAAAATGCAGTTTTAATCAATAAATCAAGCACTAACGATCTGAACTGGAAAACGACACCCCAAATGAAAAATGAAAAATAACACATTGGCGAAATATAGGTAGACGGTAATGAATGAACTTTCACATGCGGAAGTATATCAATGAAAAATGAAGCAGTATATTTTGATTAAAAGAAGAATAAGTTTGCCCTGACTGGCGGCACACTCATCATACACAACAAACACTACAAATAACAACAAAAAATAGCGACTTTCAAATTTTGAAGTTCAAGGGACGTAACTGATGAAATTATATATATATAGTTTCAGTAGTCAAGGGAGGGAACTGATCAAAAATGTTATATTATGATATTCATGCCACCGCTTCTCTCTTTTTTGGTAACTGGGCGGTACATAGGTTGTATAGTAACAAGATACAAACATTGTTCTTAATGTGGACTATGAAGGTTGGTTGGTAGATGACAAGTTAACGTTCGCTTCCAGCGGATGCTGATATCACAAAATAGGCAGTTTTTGGTAGTCGTAGTTGTTAGTAGTTGGATTGGTTCAAATTGGATGATTCTGTGCTGTTGGTTTGGTTGTTGATACTTCGTTAGATCTGGTCGGGTCGAATGACATGGCGGTGAGACTTGGCCCTGGTGTGGTGTGACGTGATTTAGCTTGAACTCTGAATCTCGTCTGGGATTTTATACCAAACCTATTAATAAACAATGGCTGATAGAGGGCGCTGTGTAAGTAAACAATATTAATATTCCGAGCTGACTGTAAAGTGCCGGCAGATAGAGTATTAATTATCAAACATATAACAGATAGTTTTATTGTTAAATTGATCTATCCATTATTTCAGATTATTAATGACGTATTATTATATTATTATGTTTAAGATGAGTTATGTTGTTTAAACTGGTTTATTAATGGATCAACCTTGTATTTGACAGAAACCAGGTTTTAATCGAAAACCTCGAAACTTTGAACTTATTTATCAATTCTTGGAAATATACATCTAAATTTGACGATTCTCAATAGGTTTTGTAAAGCTGAATCTACATTCGGCACTTATCGGTAGATTCCGTTAAGCTGAATCTACATTCGGCAATTCTCGGTAGGTACCGTGCAGCGGAATCTACATTCGGCAATTCTCGGTAGGTTCCGTAAAGCTGAATCTACATTCGGCAATTCTCGGTAGGTTCCGTAAAGCTGAATCTACATTCGGCAATTCCCGGTAGGTTTTGTAAATCTGAATCTACATTCGGCACTTATCGGTAGGTTCCGTAAAGCTGAATCTACATTCGGCAATTCCCGATAGGTTTTGTAAAGCTGAATCTACATTCGTTAAATCTCGGTAGGTATCGTAGAGCTGAATCTACATTCGGCAATTTCCGCTAGGTTCCGTAAAGCCGAATCTACATTCGGCAATTCCCAGTAGGTTAGGTTAAGCTGAATCTACATTCGTCAAGTCTCGGTAGGTATCGTAGAGCTGAATCTACATTCGTCAAGTCTCGGTAGGTTCCGTAAAGCTGAATCTACATTCGGCAAGTCTCGGCAAGGGATTGCTAATTGAACTTTCCCGATGAGTCGTTCGTTGTGAATCATGCTCTGATTGACCCTTGAGAACTGAAGTTGCAATTTTAGAGTATTACTCAACATGTAGGATTGGTAAACTCTTAGAATTATCCACATTAATTGAATTATCTGCTACTATTCATCAGCCAATACCAGGTCATAATCACTTTATTTCATACTCTCCTGTCGGGGAGGCGAGGAAATACGATAACGCCCCGCTGAGAAGTTTCTATTTGGGTTATTAACTTGGCGAGTATCAATACTAGAAGCAATGAGGCGTTCAATATCACTGGAATATTGTAAAGGCTTTCAAAATATCGTCAAAGTACATTAGAATATCACACGATCTGAGAATACATTTAAGTAGACTATTGAAATAAACCATTAATGAGAGGGTACGGAATAATGGAAGCAAGGGTATAGCGGACTGATGGACTAAGCTTTGAGCAGTGGCGGAGTCATAGGGTGGGGGGTGTGTAGGGGGGCAGAGGGGACTCGTCTCTTTAAGTTAACTATTCTTTCCAAATTGATAAAAACTTATCACTTGATACACAACCACATAGTTTTTATTGGCTATAAATTGCTAAGATTTTACTCATCTAGATACGTGTTACCACTAATGTATTATCTTGAGTCTCTGTCATCTCATAACACATATAACGGCCAGTGGTCAAAGAGAATTTATATCCATTCTGTGACATGGTGAATATAGTTTTTATATCTGTTGGTATTCTGATATTTATTATGATTAAAGGAAATATTCTGTCAAATGAATTTAGTAAATTAGGAATGAAGCCGGCTTAAGTTGTTGAATGGAACATTTACTCGACCAATCTCTCTCAATATATATTTACTATTTTTGTAAATGAAGAAGTTTTAAATTTAATAGACTCAAATACATAGACAGTATGATTGGTGGTCTGATTCCTCCTTATTATTATTACGAGTTATCTCCCTTGAGAATGGGCACACTTCCGTTTCTAATAGAAGTAGAATGAATCTTCATGAATATTAAACTTATAGATCTAAGTTTTGTCTCAATCTTATTATGATATTATAAATATCGAACACTGGGGAAGTTGATTACATTCTGGAGAATATAAAAATACAACTCATTATCAAAACCTTGTTTATCTATTGTCAACGGTCTCTGGAATTCCGTTAAAATACAAATTTAGATTTATCGTTTCGTCTTTGTTGCTGCAAGTGAAACATCCACGGTTTAACGTAATAGTAAACCCATCTTCAGTTTTATTATCTCAGATTAGTAAAACGTGTTATAAAATTGTATCCATTATTTTGAAGAGAATTGGAATATCAGCCTTGAAATAGTACTGTTAATCTTACAATGTCTTTACGTTGATAAAAATATAATTTATAATTTTTGTATTGAAAAGAAACTCATGTCCCCCCTAAAAATTTCAACCCCAAAAAGTCACAAATTTTGGCTGAAAATTGTCCTCTGCAGTAACAACAATTTTGAGGACATAATGTGTGTTTATATTTATATTTTTACAAAGACATTCTAAGACTAACAGTATGCTACTAATTTGAGACTGGTATTCCAATTTCTTAAAATATTAGAAAAAATTCAAAAAACCTTTTACCTTGTGTGACATTTGTCATTTTTTTTTACGAAAGCACAGGCACTGGCATATAAGCATAACCTCCAGTGAAAGAGTATTGTTTGTTTGTTCAGTTAGTTAAACAATTTAATATAAAAAAAATAAAAGTAAAGTAGTGATCTATAATCTCGAGAATCTGAAATCTGTAAATAGAATGCTGGTCCTGCTAAATTTAGGGTGAAATTCGGTACAGTTTATTGAGAAATATCGACTAAATCCAGTGAAAGGTCATTTAAAATGGCGACGGAAGTGAAACGTGACCGCCACATTATCATGTGACAAGACTTCTAACTTTCTACTTTCATTCTATTAAAATCAACTGTTGCATTCAACTTTGTTGAGTTCCTGTAATTTCACGGTTGTAAAGGAATCGTATTGAAAGTAGTTAGAGTAGAAAGGTGATGATTAGAAGTATGATAATTCAATAATAAAAATCACCTTAACATTATTTACAGTGTCGATTTCAACATACCTTAAATCATATTAACTTTTATTAATATTTAATTCTAGTTTTAAAGATACAAATACAAAGATCTTTACTGTTAAAATAGTTCTCAATATAACATGTTTCAGGTTTTGTTTTAATATTTCTTGTTGTAAAGATATACATGCCTTTATTACGTCTTTGTATTGAACCAGAGTTCTACGTCCAAGGCCTACTGTTCCGTTACTTACTGGGTTTCAGCAGCTTCGTATCTTACTGCGTCATTTTCGGGTGTCAATCGTACCGTCTCAGAAACAAGACTTGTTTAGCTAAACCAATCAATGATAGTGTTAAGAGCTTACCGTCAAAATTTCAGCCTTCTTAACCACGTGTATCCAGAATTATCCAATATTTTTTATTTTAAAATCTGTTGATGACGTCATGTGTATACAGTAGACTCAATCATCCTGTCTCACTATGTTTACGCACAGCTGCGACGCCAGATGTCTGGGTGTCAGAGACTATATCAAATTTCGGATACCGCAATTTTCAGAAAGAAGATAAGCTTGTAAAGATTATTTATATATATTAAAAACTATAATAAACCCTCCAAACTGGAGAATCTGTCCCGAAACGAAATGAAGTAATATACCACCAGCCTGTACCATACTTAATTCAATAAAGATGAGTATAAGATCCGATTTTTATGTACCTTACTTAATCTTCAAACGAATAGATTCACAGTGGCTTAATTGAATGGAGTTTTACGTCCTATCCCATTCTAGTCTATAATTCGATAATTCGGTTTGAAAACAACCGTGGGGGACAAGTTAAATATAAATGTAATTTCCGGTGAGAGGAGACGTCGAAGATTGTTCATCTACCACGATAAGTTATATTTAGACCTAATATTTCGGTTTGAATGTAAACAAGATGGCGTGTCAGCGATGTCAACCAACAATACCGCTCATTAGTCGCTTTCGGAGAATTTAAAAACAACACGGACATTTTATCCTCGTCTCATTCATAAATATTTCATC
This sequence comes from Lottia gigantea, assembly GCF_000327385.1. Classification (NCBI taxonomy): domain Eukaryota; kingdom Metazoa; phylum Mollusca; class Gastropoda; family Lottiidae; genus Lottia; species Lottia gigantea. The sequence goes on along the minus strand of NW_008710086.1, from coordinate 304,513 downwards.
CCTCGTATTTTCATTTTATTATAAATTAATCCTTCCGGTCTATAAGATATATTTTAATATCGTCTAATAAAACATGCTATAGACTTTCATCTTGGTACCTACCAACAGGTTTAAACAAAGAATTTGTCGTTTTCAATGTCGTTCATTAGTAGATTAATATCATCTTTGTATTTTACGTTTCTTACTATCTTACAATTCATTGTTTACTAATATACTTCGTGCGAGTTTTCACACATCCCGTAAAATATGATCGTGTGATATTTTTTAAGGAAGTCTAATGGTAGGATAAAGATGGGTTTCCTTATTTTTAGTTCAAATTAAGCAAACTATTTGATTAATTGGTGTTTCTAATGAACTATCATGTATTCTTAATCATATCATTAGGTTCTTATCGCATATGATTAAGAGTTAACAAAGGGTAAACAAAAAAAGACTTTTTGACCTTTCTTGATCGGTAACTCTTTGGAATTCTGCTGTTAATTCTCTTATAATTTAGCTAATTATAAATTAATTATGGACATGTGAGACAAATTGGTAATTTTCCAAGTCATTAGAACATCTCTACTTTCTATTCATATAAGTATTTTATTAATGAAAATAAGGGAACCCATCTTTAAGTCAACTTTCTTCGTGATTGCGGCAGACCCAAACTCAGATTTGATCCGGAGGGTCAATGGCGTATGGTGTTTAGTTATAGAGGGGAGGGGGTGCATTGCGAACTTCGTAGTTCTACAGTGGTCTCTTTTCTTGTTTCATGGAAGTTTGTAGGCTAGCGAATACAGCCAATCAGAGACCACGACTGAGAGTCTGTGACCAATAATGTTACTATGGTTACAACCTTTCTGTTGGTGCCTTTGATTGACTGTATTTGCTAGCGTACAATCCAATCAAATCGCTGCATTCCATGATACAAGAATAGTGGCTATTGCAGTCAGGGTACAAGTACGTAGTCTGTAATAGATTGACATTGTGAAGATGTGATACAAGAATGGTGGCTATTGCAGTCAAGGTATAAGTACGAAGCTTGTAATAGGTTGACATTGTGAAGATGAAGTTTGTAAGAAGTTCGTAAAAGCTTGACATTGTGAAGATTTGATACAAGAATGGTGGCTATTTCAGTCAAGTACGTCAGTCCGAAGTTTGTAATAGATTGACATTGTGAAGTTGTGGTACGATAAAGGTGGCTATTTCAGTCAAGGTTTCAGTACGTCAGCACGAAGTTGGTAATAGATTGAGATTGTGAAGTTGTCACTATAGATCATTGAAGAGTGTCTGTAGGTCGACACCAAAGTTAAAAAAAATAGTTCAATAAAGTTTTCTCACTTTCTCGAAATAAAAATACTTACAACAATACTGTATGAATAATCTAATAAGATCTTAAACAGAAAATGAAATACTCCTCTCAATTATTCATCATTATAAATTAACATTATATTTTTCAGGTGATAATTTTTTATTTTCATTTGATAATTTAATTTGAATTCCTGGCGAATGTCAATTTCTTCACGCTTCAAAATGTCAAATATCTAGTAACTAACGATTATAGATCACTAACAATATCCTTGGTTATCGGGATAATAACGGTTGGCGAGTGGATAAATTTATTTTTCTTGAAAACAAGATTATGCACTTTATGATGGAAAGATAATTCTCTTTGATGATGTCGAGTAACAAACGAAGAAGTTTATTGTAAACCGAATTAAGGTAATCGTGGGATATAGTGGCGACAAAACAAGTGAACGTCCCGGTATATGTCACTGAGACTATAGAGAATACATAGAGTGCAGTCGGAGAACTCCTAACTAGCCTAAGAAGGAAATCAAAATCGGGACCAGAAAATGATGTCAGATTACGCAGAATGTCGAAATACTCAGATGTCGGATATCACAGAGTACACCGTATGTAGGTTCACTCAGTCGGTAGATAGAAATAACTCTATAGAGGTGAACATCATCGCCAATACAATATCCCTGTAACAATTAAAAATAAACGTACATTGGTTAACAATATATAATCTTAAAGAGATGGGTTCCCTTATTTTCATTTATGCTAATGATAATAATACTAAAGTAGAGGTGTTCTTATGACTTGGAAAAATACCAGTTTGTCTCACATGTTCATAATTAATTCATAATTAGCTAAATTAGAAAAGAATTACCAGCAGAATTCCAATGAGTGACCGATCAAGAAAGGTCAAAAAGTCTTTTTTGTTTATCCAGACTGTACATACATGGGCATTTATGATTGGTTAAAACTCTTGATTATATGCAATAAGAACATATTGATTTGATTAAGAATGCATGATTATTCATTAGAAACACCAATTCATCAAATAGTTTGCTTGATTTGACACTAAAAAATAAGGAAACCCATCTTTAATAGACAGACGTGTTAAAATGAAAAGAATGGGAGTTTTTACGTCATTCATGTCGTTGGGAAGTGAATCACTAGCTTCTAATGGGATCATTAAAAACAGATCAAACTAAGTATTAATGTTTACAATCACAGCATCAGAAAGATCTCTTGAAGGAGGAGGCGATTTGTGTAACTTTTATTTTCCTATTTTAACTAATATCTCATAAGGAAGGACGTTGGCTAATGTCCAACTATCATACCGTTTTCTAATGGTAACTGCAAATATCTACCCGAAAACACTTGAAGTCACCTTCATGTATTGTCAAACCACAAGAAAGAGAGATGCCACAAATTGGAGTACAGATGTTACATAAATAGACCAAGTACTAACGATCCGAACCGCAAAACGAATCCTGAATTCCAAAACAGACTGAAATTTTCACATGTGGAAGTATATCAATTATAAGTGAGTAAGTATTTCATAATGAAAAGTGGTATCAGGTGTCTAGAAGAGTAAGCATATACACCCGTCTGAGCTTCTCAACATATACAACAAACACTACAAATAGAAACAATTACAAATTCTTATTAAAATCTCAATTCAATAATTCTTAAATACCGGAAGAATATGGGAAGAAAAGTTAAAAGTTTGTTAATGTAAACAATAATTAGAACTGTTTTACTGATAATTTCCCGTTTATTAACACTATTATTATTGTAAAGAGAAAAAAACACAATTCTTCAGAAACTTTAATAAATATAATATTTGTTTACAACATTTAAAAATCAAAATAAGTTTAATAGATGTTTGTTCATTTTACTGTGAATTTCTTGTTAATTAACGGAATTGTTTTGTTTGTTCAGATTTTTATTATTTATAGTCAATAATGTATTTGATTTATTTCTTGAAAATACAAAATTCTATTGAAAGATTAAATGAAATCCTTAATTTTGTCTGAAGACGTTGTTTGTGCATTTAAAATTCCAACAAATAATGAAATTACAGACGTAATACTGAAATAATAATAAAAAATCATTCTGTAGTTTATAAACTTTACAAACAAAAGTGTTACTTTATTTTATTACTACGCTAAGTGTCTATTCTAGGCATGTTTTTTCAGAGCACCTGCACCTGTTTTTGGACAATCGCAAAACGCATGGTGCTTTTTAATCTATCCCTACAAATATAGCCGTAACCGTGCCTTGGGTATTATATACAGTCGATACTAAATATTTTACCAAATATGGTTTTTTATCATGGGGAAAATTCTCACTTTTCAAAATTGGAGTGACCATGCCGTATATCACGTCTGAGAAGCTGGTTAGAGCCAGATTGTCCTAAAATCTATAATCTGGCAATTTAACTCCTAATCCAAATATCAAAAATAAGAATCAGTAAAATATAACAGTAGATAACGAGATGATTGTAGGCTCAGGAGGCAGGGGAGGTGGAGATTCTAGTAGTTTTATTGTTAAAATAATTCAATTATTGATGATGATGATGATGATTGCTGAAGAGTTTATCATTCATCTCATAGTCTAATAGAATATTAGAGAGACTAGATATAATAGAGGCATTAAGCTGGTACTATACATACACTGTAAAAATATCGTGTATAGTAAGGCAATGGTATTTATTCACATCCAGGGAGATACAGTTGCCAGATTAAGACTCGACCTGTTTGACACAGATCTATCAGTTTCCAGATTAAGACTAGACCTGTTTGACACAGATCTGTAAGTTTCAAGATTATGACTAGACCCGTTTGACACAGATATGTAAGTTTCAAGATTAGGGCTAGAACTGTTTGACACAGATCGGTGAGCTTCCAGATAAAGACTAGACCTGTTTGACACTGATCTGTCAGTTTCAAGATTAGGATAAGGATCTTTGATCGACTTCAAAGCAAACTTCTGGACAAATATTACAAATCTGTTTCTTGCAGCTGTTGATATTGACCTATATAGTTGTGGCGGGTGTCGGCGCGAAGCTGACCATGCTTTCTCTTTTCCAAACACCTGATGGTAATTCTCTTTATTTCGCCATGATTTTGATTATCTCGTTTGTACGGATTTTTAGACACCTGATACCATTTTTCATTATGAAATGCTTCCTCATTTATGATTAATATAGTAGCTGTAGTATATTAGTTTAGTAGCTGCTACCAATGTTTCGCCAATATGTTGTTTTGGATTTCGTGTTTCGATTTGCGGTTCTGGTCGTTTGTACTCGGTTAATCTATTCTGTATATTAGTTTAAATTGTTTAATTGTTCAATTTTGTTTTTGAAACAGTTAAAAAGACAGTGCTCGACTAATAATAAAGAGATTTATACAATAATAAAATATTTTCACTGTTAAAATAGTGATCAAAACAATTGTAGAGCGATATAGAAATACCACTGTTAAAATAGTGATCAAAACAATTGTAGAGTGATATAGAAATACCACTGTTAAAATAGTGCCCAATACATCAATTGTAGAGTGATATAGAAATACCACTGTTAAAATAGTGATCAAAACAATTGTAGAGTGATATAGAAATACCACTGTTAAAATAGTGCCCAATACATCAATTGTAGAGCGATATAGAAATATCACTGTTAAAATAGTGCTCAATACATTAATTGTAGAGTGATATAGAAATACCACTGTTAAAATAGTGCCCAATACATCAATTGTAGAGCGATATAGAAATACCACTGTTAAAATAGTGATCAAAACAATTGTAGAGTGATATAGAAATACCACTGTTAAAATAGTGATCAAAACAATTGTAGAGTGATATAGAAATACCACTGTTAAAATAGTACTCAATACATCAATTATAGAGTGATATAGAAATATCACTGTTAAAATAGTACTCAATACATCAATTATAGAGTGATATAGAAATACCACTGTTAAAATAGTGCCCAATACATCAATTGTAGAGTGGTATAGAAATACTACTGTTAAAATAGTACTCAATACATCAATTGTAGAGTGATATAGAAATACCACTGTTAAAATAGTGATCAAAACAATTGTAGAGCGATATAGAAATATCACTGTTAAAATAGTACTCAATACATCAATTGTAGAGTGGTATAGAAATACTACTGTTAAAATAGTGCCCAATACATCAATTGTAGAGTGGTATAGAAATACTACTGTTAAAATAGTGATCAAAACAATTGTAGAGCGATATAGAAATATTGTGTATATTGAACAGTGGGTTTTAACAGTGTATATATTTATTTATAATACAATATAGCTCTGGAGAGTTGGACAATATCTATATTGTTCATTACAACTCTCAACATCTATTCATATATCCTTTTTATCCCTTCCCGTCAATTCTAACATATTACAAGTGGATAAACGCCTGTTGTAGTTACTCGATGTTTATTGTGAAACACGAGAATATCGAAAACAAGAGAGGAGATGATGAGATTACGACAGATTATAAACACAGTTTTTAAAAACTATTAAAATATTTTACAGACAGCTTATTCTCGCTGTCAGTTTTCAACAACCTTTTTGCAATCAGAACTTTTTTCAACTTGAATATAATATGTATATTGAAGTTCTTTTTTTTATTCAGCAGGTTCCCGTTTCATTAAAACTTAATAAATCACAATAATAAAACTATTAAATCACCTAGTGACAAAACTGGTTCAGAATCGACAACATTCCGTGACAAGATTTATGATATAGTTTTAGTAACGAGTGAAAATCCAAGTTGCCACTTACACAAGAATGACGAAATTCGATAAAAAAAAGAAAAAAAAAGGATTCTTCGGTTAAAGCACCAGAATTTAAAAAAAAAAACCATTTAATTGAAATTATCAAACTTCCAACTGTCCATGTTAATATAGCGAAACGGTAACATTAGTAACAAAATGGTTAAAGGGTGTGGTGAGCATAAATCGAGATCAACAGGGCATTTTAACTATGCTGGAAAACCTGATGTTCCTTTGCGAATAAAGTCAATCGGCATTTCATTCAGAGAGTCCACATAGCTCAATTTCAATTCCTTAATTCGGCATCTCTTTCAGAGTTCTCATGGCTGATATTGTTTATTTTGTGTATTTATTATTCAACAATTTACAATCGACAAATGAATCTGCAACCGTTTTGACTGAAAACATTTTATACCGCACTCGTTTGTCTCTATCGTAACACTACACAAAAAGAACAGAACAGAGCGTGTTTAGATTGACTATAGTAACAATTTCAATAAATGTGAATCGCTGTCATAGTCGTTAATATTGAGATAGTAATTCATCCTTGATATCTATATCGTTATGACGTTTAACAGTCCTAGATGTACAGTCTGTATATTGGCAGTTACTGTGCATGAATTGATAAGATGATAAGATTAGTTGCTATTGATGTTACAGTATGTCCTTATCCGCGGAATATGTGACAAAAATATGAAATAAAACTGGATATCGTGTATTTGGAAGTTTATAGCCTGGCCGACTTTAACATGATAAACTACTAAGCTTTAAAGCAATTTTCTCGCTGCAGCTAATTAGCTTTGATTACCTAGTCTCAAGCGTTACATCTCAAGGGCGTAATTAAATAAAGTCGATTTTCGATATTTATAAAAAAAACTGAAATGTCAGCAGCTAGTCTTTAGAGTTAACTGTCTTCCACCAACGGTTTTTTTCTGCTTCAGGACTTATCAATGATTACAAGGAGACAAAACGAGCGGGATATACCTGTAAGAAAATCGAAAAGCCGACAGCCGACATAAATACAACGAAAATGACATATAAAAAACTTTCTACAACCCACATATGCGTTTTTTCCCGCTTCAGGGCTTAATCTTAACACAGGTTACAGAGAGAAAAACTAACGGTATAAACCCATCAACCGCCGGGTTATATTTATCAACCACCAAGTTATATCTATCAACCACCAAGTTATATCTATCAACCGCCGAGTTATAACCGCTTAGTTATGTCTACCAACCGCCGAGTTATGTCTACCAACCGCCGAGTTATATTTATCAACCACCAAGTTGTATCTATCAACCACCAAGTTATATCTATCAACCACCAAGTTATATCTATCAACCACCGAGTTATGTCCTTGACCTTATATCCACCAAAAGCGACATACTTAGTCTAGAAAAGATGACACTCGATAGCGACATAAAACCATTAAAAATGACATATATACGTCGATAGCGACATAAACCACTAAACACGACATATATACGTCGATAGCGACATAAAACCATTTAAAGCGACATATACGTTGATATTGATGCAATTAGTATTTACGAACGAAAACCAACATACACACACGAAATGAGACAAATGCCGTTGGCCTCGGTAAATATCACACCCTTTGGATTGATAAATACTCATGTTAACCTCACCAAAAGTCAGTAATTGTATAATAAGGTTGATTAGTAACTTTTTGGACTTTTTTCGGTCAATAAAAAATTGCACAATCTTTGGGACACTTTATACATAATATATTTCAAAGAGGAGAGTAAAAAAAATAATCAAAAATTTGAATTGTATGGCTTAGATGTGTGTGTATTGAAGGGTGTCTCCCTCCCTTTTCAGCACTCGCCCGTGTAATAAGAGACGCGGAAGTGGTCTAATATGAATATCGAAGTCAACAAAAGAGAACCAGTGGTACTAATGTAGTAACTATAATACTAATGTACACTAGATCATACTATTGTTTAAATACTATATTCTTATTAATTATATATTATTTCTATTATACTGTCCAAATGTACAGTAATGTCTGATTGATTTAGTTACTCATATCTCTGGGGTTGGGTTTATTAACATAATGTCCACAGGAAGAATGACATTAGCACCTCCATATCAGACCAGGCGGGTCGCTGAATAGTTTTAATCCTAGAGCAGTCAGAAGATAAACACATTAAAACTGTTTAGTTTAGTTTAGCATTCCCATATTCTATGCTTGAAAAGCCGCAAAACTAACTGCCAAAATCCACTGCTTGAATCCAGAATCAGAACGTTGTCAACATTAGTATAGCACGTTTTGTAAAGTATTTAATATGGAGGATCACTTTATTGTTTTGACCATCGAGCGTTTCAGAATATAGAATGTTTAACTGATTACGATACAGAAAATAGTAGAATGATAAACAGGGTATATATACAGAGACAGTTGATATTCATGCAGTAGACAATGTTCCAACTAGATCAGTGGGGGCTCGTCGATCTAAGTGTTTTTTTTTTCAACATTATAATGCGCTCTTGCATTGTTTCCTGACGATTGAGTGGTGGCCCGTGGACTGTCCAACCAGTCCCTATGGTAGTTGTGCCACTAGCTGTTATCCTCCATTAGGTGAGGCTTTCTGATCGTTTCTGTTTATTGATAGTACTTGTAGTGGAGAACCCACGTGTGTCACATCTGTACCATGGAAATGTGTGACAGGCTATGATGAGAAGTGGGCGTGGTATTTTGATATGAAATAATAGGAATGATAAAGTATATCAAGGAATAATTAACCAGGGATTGATCAGGTAGAATGACAGGAGTTGATTCAGGCCTCAAGGCAGCCAAACTCTCTCTCACTCTATTTGTCTAGGATAAATAAACTCTATTCTAAATGACAGTGTAAATTGCTGTTAATATATTTCCTTTTTCATGTTGAATTAGTCTTCATCATCTCATCAATCTAACAATGTTTCATTCTTGTTGAAACTGTCGGAATATAGAGAGAACTCGTGGGACTCTTTCAGGCGTATCCTTGAAATTGCCTGTAGAGCTATAGCTCGTGGTGCTCAAGTCAGAATCTCTTTCAGGCGTATCTTCTATGAACTCCCAGGAACCTCGTACATTAGTAACGATGCCATCTTTTTATAATAAACCTTCTTATTATCCCAAAAACTTTTGAAATGTTGAATTATTCCGGAAATTAGAATCAACACTGCCACATTCATTCCTATTGTTTTTATTTATTCTCCACTAAAAATGAAACAACTGAATGGATTTTGATAAATTGTCGTTTTTTATAATTAAAACTCCTAGTTTCATTTTTATTATATAAAGTTACAAAAATATTTCTAAAACTATTTTTCCAATGTCCATACTGTCGACCCTCAGGGGTAAAAACCGCCCCCACTCATACATCCGTAAACCCCCACTTCCGCCGCCAGCGCTTTTCCAACTTACATTCTCTGATCTTTAAAACAGTTGTATATCTAACAGACAACGCCTATTACAATAACATCAATTATTGTAATTTAAAAGACCACAGAAACCTGATTATCACTTCAGCTCCTAATCAGACCTACTTTAAACTTACGGTATCGATATCATTCTTTATTTCTGATTGACAAACTGCATGTTCATGTCTCTGACGTCTTAATTACAGTTTAATTTAAACGTGAAGATCTTTTCACCCACACGAGTCTCTTTCACTTCTACGACTTGTCATTGCCGTGGTTCCAGAAAAAAACCATCATCTAATTACTGATTAGATCTGTATTACAAAGTTACACAACATCAGATAAATAAGCTGGTTTAAACCAATATATCATTGTCGTTGTTCCAGAAAGCTGTGTCTATCTATCGTACTTACAATTTCTTAATCTTCCTAACTCAAATTGATAGTAAGTATTTAAAATATATATGTTCTCTTCTTATGGCCTTGGCCAGTGCTTCTATAGAAGAGTATCTTTTTTAACACCTAATACTTGTTACAATGGCTAGTGTTTCTATAGGAGAGTATCTTCTTTAACACCAAATACAAGATGTTCCGGATATACAATCCCATAGAATTCATCTAGCATTTTTTCAATGGTCGGGGTTTACGTTTTCATCTTATACCTTGAATTATACCTTGGCCCAATTTCTTGTCTTATGGTCAGCAATTTGTGCGCAAGCGAATATGACCAATCAGAGCCCTCGATGTTTTGCATTATTGCATTCAATCTTTCTGTCGAGGGCTCAGAGTGGCTGTATTTGCTAGTGTACTATACCGGAAAGAGAGGGCTGGGAGAGGTTTGAGGGGTGGGAGAGGTTTGAGGGGTGGGAGAGGTTTGGAGGTGGATGAGGGTTGTATATCAAGTTACATGTAGATTCTCCGACTTGATGAAGATTTCAAGGCAAACCTAAGAGAAAATCACGAAATAATAAGGATTTGTAGTGGGTAATACAATTGATCACGTAAACTGATTGAGGTAGTATAAATAAGATTGAAAACCTTTGTTCTACAACATAACCCAACCTTACAGTAATATACTATTCATTTTGTCGTATGTTTTGTTATAAGTTGAGTACATATTAATGTAAGAGTAATACACGATTAATATAATGGCCTTTTCTATCTGCCATAATGATACACCAGTAATTCCAATAGGTACCCAATCAAACCAACAAACTCCTAGCCTTAGTCAATAGAACACCTATACAGCCTGCGCCAATATGCGTGGGAAATAGGAATAATAGAAGGAGCTGCTAGCGATCGAATCGTTACGCCTTGTATCTTCATATAAATCCCTTTCGATACCACACATTGATTCTAACCTTACTAACTAAAGAGTTCCACGCTAACTTACTGTATCACAGACTAGCTTAACCATTATACTCTGGACTTTTATAGCGTGAAAACTTTTGGAAACTTTTACGAAGAACACATCCTGGTGATTTTTAAATTTGGAGTACTAGCAACGAGGTAACAATTTATTTTTATCAAATAATTTCATTTTTTTCATACTTGAAAGTTGTTTAATTTTTAATTTGTACAGTTATCGTCCAGATATTTTTTTTTTAAATCGCATTTTTGTTTCAGATTTTCAAATACTGCTTTAAGTTTTCGTTAATAACGTTCCTATTTGACTTGAAAATGTAATATTTTGTGTTGGAGAATTCCGAAATAATAAATTGACAACAAGTTAAAGTAAAATAATTGATAAATAAATAAAGATAATAGACTGATATTATTTGGACTAACTCGACAAAGTACGGACAAAGATCACGAATAAAAGAACAATTGGTTTTGTGCTTTTTATATTTAATCCGGAATCATTTGGAGGTAAATTATAATGACTATGAAATCTGACGTGTAAAACTGTTTCTGAAATCCCAGAACCCATTAGTTTCACCAAGAAACGTAGATTACACCTGTTTATACTTTTATCTTCAGATTTTATTTAGACTACAAATTTCAATTTTTATATTAAACAAAATGAAATGAAATAAAAAATAAACAAGAGAGTCAACTTAACTTTAATTATTTGATATTTAGATTTGTTATCTCGGCATCTATTCTAGAGAATCCACCTAGCTGATAATGTTTATATGGTAGACATATTTAACTTTATACCAAGTAGAAATAATAAAACTAAATTACAGTATTCTTAGTTTAGTTCAACAGAATTGCAAACAATTCCATATTGCCGTCAGAAATTACAAAATAATTTAAGAGACATCTTAAAAAATTACGCTACAATATTAGGTGCCAAGGACATTCTCTGGTGGAAATCGTACCTTGATCTCAGAAACGGGTATTTTTTAGCTAAGCCAATCAGTAATAGTGGCCATAGCTTACCGTCGAAATTGAAGCCTTCTTGGTCATGTATCCATAATTATACGTGTTTGAAAATTACATTGACGAGTCGCTTTCTTCAAATCACCCAAAAAAATTATACGTACACTGTATTTCCTATACTAAACTTATCACCAAGGCTTTCAACTTTTGGATTCCTCCCTTTTTTTTAGAGAAAAGAAATACAAAAAATTTCTTGTTGAGATTCTAATACTTCTAGAGGCTAATACATATTCTAGACCCAAATCAACTCCCGAAAAAACGCCTGAGTGACTTTAACTCGTCAAGTGATAGACCAAATTTGTGAGCACATTTACGTGTATATAAAGCGCCCTGTGTTTCAATATATGTTTTCTTCCCCGCGTAAAAAAACCCCACAAATACAAGGGTGAAAAGACAATATATTTACAGTGGAGCTGTGTTTATTAGGTTGCCGATAATCCGGACACTCTGATATCCGCACGCTATTTTCTGGGAACGGAATATTCGCTATGTAAAATTACCTGTTAATCAGGTGATCAAGTTTCCGGTTCCACATGGCTGTAATTGGTAACACATCTCAATACTTGCGCCTGGTTTCAGTGGATTTTTCAAACGGAACTGCGGTGTATCTCAGAATATTTTACTATCACAATTTGCATGTAAACAATTAAATAACAACTAAATACATTATAAAAGGTTTTATTATAAATCAGGTCCCCGCGAACTAAAATTCTTCAAACCGGATGATGAGACCAAAACATTTATAATACAAAATAATTAAGCATAAATAATTATTGGAAATGATGGATTATTAGGTAATAAAATAAATCCTTTCTCCATCGTCTACCTCCAAAGATCAAATTAAACATCAAATATAAATAGATAAGATACAGACCAAAACTGTTTTTAGCTACAATCTGAGAAAAAGCCTTGAAGTTTAGCCAATGACCAGTTGGTAGACAGGGTCAATGTTGTTATCCTTGTAAAATCATTGCCAAAGGTTTGGTTAAGGACTAGCTGGTAGACTGGATCCTTGAGAACCTAAGTTGTTATTCTTGTAAATCATCGACGATAGCTTTGGGCAGGAACCAACTGGTAGACGGGATCCCATAGAACCTTAGTTATTATCATTGTAAAATCATTGACATGAGGTTTGGACAGGAACCAGCTGGTAGACAGGATCGTTGCGAACCTTAGTTATGTAAAATCGTTAACAAAAGGTTTAGCAAAGGCAATGATCAGCTGGTAGACAGGATCCTTGAAAACCTATTCTCGTAAAATCATTGCGAAAAGTGTAGCCAAGATCCAGCTGAACCTAAGTTGTATTCATTATAACAAACGATCCACTATTATTAACATGTTCTCTTATCTTCGCAGTGACCGTCGAGTTGGTTTGGCAAATGGTCAGGATGTATGCATGGGTTTAATTATTTTATTTTATTGTGGCCAAGAAATCTCACCAAGAAATATGTTACTAGACAAGAAACCCGAGAACCCAAGTTGTTATGTATCTCAAATATTGACGTTTCTTTTTTTTATCCATGTTTTTCATATCTTTTTTTCTCTGCTGTTCCTGTCTGAATTTTATAACGCATCTTTTCTGATATAATAACATCTATTGAATTTATTGAATCACGTGGCCAAATGTGAAAGCTTAATACCAATTAACACATTTAAAGATACAAAACAAAGGAAAATCACACAAAAAGTAGGCTATTTCCACATCGCATGTAAATCATTGTTGGGTCGTTAACGGGATTATATCGTTCTGATTAGCCAAATAAGTTTTAAGGTAACTCGGTTTAAAAAGCAGTAATCGTCTTAAAATCACTGATAATATTTTAACAGTGATAAATGAATCAAGTGTGAGGTTTTATAACACAGTCGGTCAGAGTGTTGGTTCTTTGCATGACGTCATTTACTTGGTTACGTCCAGCAAATGTTGGCTGTTGGTTCACATCTCGATTGGCGTGTGATAGTCCGATGACCATAAATAAGTCATCCACACTCATTCCGGAAGAGCCAGCTGTAAATGGGTGCGGATAATCTGGGAGAGGCCAATGTCAAGAGGTTTGGCCAAGGACAAACTAGTAGAAATGATCCTTAACAGTGAATCTTAAGTTATAGACTATCCTTGTAAAAGGCCTAGTTGTTGTTTCTTTTCTTTCTAAATTGAACTGCGAATAACAATTGTGAAAATGAGTTTAATGTTTGACTTTTCTGTATCTAATTCCCTAATGAAGACGGCCAAGGCCATACAGTGTGCAACGAGGGAAATTTTGCGAAGGAAAGGGTAGGCGTATTAGCCTAGTTTTGATTTCCAATTGTCGAAGGATGTGTTTAAACGCTTGTAACAGAAGCATATTTGTTAAAGACATAGGTGCACCATTTTTTTCCAATCAGACTTCTGTCTCAGCAGCGGGAATTTACATATATTCAGAACTCAAATCGACCCCCCTTAATGGCACATCTCTCCCTTAAACTTCAGAAGATAAAAACTGTTTTGCAACTACCGGAATATCCTAGTAATTTAGACGGAATTGTAGAATTTTTAACTTTTGTCTAATATTTAGATGATATTTCGTATGATAATGTTTTGCTATATTCTCATTCCCACGAGTCATTTTGACTTTTATGATCGACGATTTACCACGAGAGGTAGCTAAGGTCAAAATAATATTTAACGTTTCTTATGGAATCTCAGTTCGGGGTAAAGAAACGAATAGATTATTGATATTTTTTGTCGATATTTTCAGATTTTTATTACAGATATACCTACTTCTACACAAAACCGATTTTTCAAAGTTAAAATTTGGATTAAAGTTATATTTGATATCTGATTGTATTCAGAAGTAAAATTAAATGTCTGGTCATTAATTATTGTACAGGGTCAAAGGTCAAGTTTATTATATTAAAAAGAATTGACAGGCATAGACCATGTCAGTATGAAGCTCTGGCCTTATCCTTTCCACATTTAGTTGTCCGTTACAGTAACCGTTTGATAAGACAAAAAAACAACAAATAGCTAAGAACCTCTTCAAATTCTTTAGCGTTTTTGAACGCAGGGCTCATACGAATTTTCCATGTGTGGATTTCATTTCGATTTGTGATAATTTACTCACTCGCGGATTCGGTTTTGTGACTTTTTTTTATATTTTGTTATAATAGATAGTAAATGTTTCGTGAGTCTTCTAAAATTTACAAAATAGTTCAGTAAAGAGTCTGTAAAGAAGTGTGTTTATTGGTCAGGTTATCAAATCATGTGACTTGTTTGAATATATTTTACTATATTATATATATATGGCTTAGTTTCGTTCGTATTTTAGAGACGATGCATTAAGATCTTATTCTATGTTTTCACCGTATAAAAGAAATTCGCCTGATCGTTTACCATGGATAGAAAAAAAAGACTCAATGGACGCCATTTTATTAAGCCTCAATTAAATCTCAATCACTAAATATTTCTACAGATCAAAAAACATTTTAGATATCTGGAATATGTCGTCACTTAACCTGAGACCATGTTCAGCATTAATTAATCTCTAGAACCTCGTCCTACAGCACGTACCGACAAAATGGCCGCACTTCCGGTTTGTATCCATTGACGATAAATTTCAAGCGATTCAAAGATTTCTCACTGAGAATCAGACGGTTATTTCAAAATGGGGGGAATTTCTGACTGATAATGATGAACATTTCTCAATCGCCGGCCATATTATCTACCTTATTATTTCATACTTTATGTTTCAATTTTGATTGGTCGTGATTTAATTCCTCTACCAATCAGATTGCACCAATTCTAATAACTTCCTATATTTATATGTTACACGATCGCTATATAAAATTAGACCAAACTTTCGTCCGACCAAATTGTTTGTGCTATTTCAAGATGTATTCAAAGATGGTCTTCTGACTCTCTGTCGACGGCATTGAGAGACAGAATGTTTCGGTCTAGTTTTTAATAAGCTTTTATTTCCTTCTAACGACAGCTCTTGAACGATCCAACCTGATAAACACCAAAATACCAACGCTGGAGGGGGTAGAAATTTGATTGGTTAAAGCAGACGTCATCGAGTGAGGTCAAAAGGTTAATTTGACAAACGTTTAAGAGGACTGTCGTTAGACCTTAACTTAAGAGGGTATATTAAAATGAAAGCTAATAAAAAACGGAACGAAAGTTTACTCTTATTTTCATTCATCAGCTATTCATCTAACATTTCAACCATGACGTAGATAAAACTCGTGACTCGTGAAAATTTCTTTTTTATTTCCACTTTCCACACAACGTGGCAATTGACTTTTTTAGAAACTTGAGTGATCTAAATATTGAAGTGTCACTTCGCTGAAATTCAAAATTTAAAATAAACATCTCTCAAACTTCAGACAAGCTAAAATATTTGTTCTTCAAATGTATTTGTTGAAGCCGAGGATGTGGGTTTATTAACGAGATAGCTGCCAAGTGATTGTTAAAACTCTATAATAGATACTGTCCCTGTCAGATTTATAATCATATCTTTTATTAATTCTAACAATATCTGTCACCAATCAAAAATCTAGTAATTATAAATGTATAACTTTGTTAGAGAGGTGATTGTCTGTAGAGAGATCGTGAAAAATTAAAAACTGTATAAACTTGATATAAAAAAATAATTGAAGAATATATTCGTATAAATATTCCTTTGATGGCTATATGCGACGTACTGTTCAATATCTAAAGTTATATCATTGTCTAAATATTGCTATATAATATAAGCTATATGTATCACTTTTAATTATAAAATCCAATTTCAGGTTCTCCTGCACTACGATCAAATCTAACATTACCTGTACGCCTGCCTACGTGACAACGTTTGGCGTTTGGTTGTGCAACCACCCATAGGAAACGAAAGGTCGTCAGATAAGCATTGTAACGTCTCCTTGTGCGGTAAAAAAGTTCAGTACACACGCGACAAAGACGCTGCAAAAACGTTGGAACGCAATATGGTCGCATAACTTGCGCTTTTTGATGACTGTTTTTTGTTTGTGATTACTTTAGGGACTTTTTCTTCAGTTTTCCTCACGATTGACCACGACCAAATACATTCCAAGTCGCCTTTAGATCGCAGATGGTCGTAGTCCGGACGGTGTGAAGGGGCTATAAAAATATTACTATAAGATATAGTTTACACTGACAGAGAAAGACGTGTATTTAACTGATATACTCTAGAGGATTCACATTTCAATTGGTATTGTCAATTTCTGTATTAAGCCTAATTTTCTTACTTGATTTGAATAGAAAGGCTGTTTCTTTTGATTTATCATAACAATTTATCTAAACAGTCCACATATCATCCAGTCCCCAGTTAACCCTTTCATAGAACTTAATGATGCCATGGCACAAAATTCAACTTAATATCCCAGACTATATTCTCGTTGAAACGTCAGGGTGTCAAAGACTAACACCTGGTGGTTGTAACGGAAGTCGTCCATCTAAAAATGATTAAAATACAGCTCAATGTATTCCGTTTATATATTTCTGTGAGATAATTTACTTCAGTCTTCCCAATCATTTCATTCGATCTTTCTGCCGTATATACACATTAGTTCTTCTGTCAGAGAAGGTGCTCGTTTGTTCGAAAATCTGTTTCTTACCAAAATCAAAAACCCTGTGAATCTCTGAAGATATGATATATAATTAGAACAGTATTCAGTAAATATCACCCTGGAGAGTTGAACCCAATGAATATCTCTCTATCATCTGAATTAAACTTGACCAAGATCACAATAAACCTGAATAGTGTTGGATGTTAATTTTATGAAGGAGCTATGATGGTCAATATAGGTCAGTCTTATTACTACTCTAGGTCAATTCTATGCATTTTAAATTCATTTTGATTTCAATTATCAACCAAAATATTGTATATTGAAATACAGATACTAAAATGATGTTATAACTACTTGGCCGTTTGAAGATATCTCGAGCAAACGAAGTAAAATATCGCTTCCAATTTACGATAGGGTTGTTAAATTGGTCATCCAAATATTATATATACAGTGGCACCGGGAGGGAGTGAGGGGGGGTATGTTCTTCTTCGTCCTTCGCCTCGCTTCGCCAGTGACACGGCACATTGTGATGAATTCAGAAAGGATGGTTCAGGACAAACGATAACCCATTTCATTCACCTTTATAAAGAATCAAAAGAAAGATTCCTTGAGGCTAATTTTGGCACATTTTTTTAGTGTTCAACATTTCTCGTATTTTTCCTTTCCGCTGCGAGGTTAATCCCTGTATTAGATTTTTGCGGGTCAGAGTTTTAGTGCGAGTTTAGATAACAAGATTGTTTGGAAGGATTATCGTTAATCCGGGGTTACCTACTGTATAGGATATAACCTACTTTAATAACCAATCAAATTACGTTTTTTATCCTCGGATTCCATAACATGTGATCTGTAAAGGGAGATTATCTCGAACGCCTAGTTTTTACAAGCTAATCTTATCTGATTCTGTTAGAAAATTAATCTCCATATTAAGATTAGAATCGAGTTTTTTAACAAAGAATTCCACCAACAAAAATTTAAGTAATATCCGGAAAATGCAAAGGTGGCAATTTGATACTTGCAGTGTTTATATTGAAGCGAAATACAGTTTTAAATCATATTGCCCTAAGTTTATGTTTTATATTCTGTAGTTTATAGAAATAATAAATGAAATATGCTGTTTTAGTTTAAGTGATCGACACGAATAGATCAGTAAAGTGTAAACTTGTCGAAACGTCTTTATTAAGAAATGAAATTAGTTATATTGTCCTACTGTTCTCTAGATCTATTGAAATGAAACGTTTTGTCCTTCTATACTTTATTAGGTAAATGAGAACATGTTCAGTCAGCTGATAAAACGCTGTTAAAAACACATCAAGCCAATTTGTATTTACCAAGAGAATATACTGTGTGAAATGGCTCATGTAGATGGTTCTTAAAGTAAAAACAAGATGTAAGTAAAATAGTTCCAACGACAAGTGTCAAGTGAAATAAATTGTCTTGTTTTAAACTTGTTGATGATGTTGTTTGAAGTGTCACTTTGTTTTACTGTAATTGTAATAGATTGTTCTAACTCGCTTGATGGAATCAAATGGAGGAATTTAAAGACTGTAGTACGGAGATGTTTTCTTGTTTCTATTAACACCATTCTGATTTCTTGTTCAATGTCTGTGGTTCCATCATTTGGATCATAGAATTACTGGGATTAAAAAGAAGGTTTTAGCTTAAGTATCTGAATCGGGAATACTTACAGGTTCGATTAGACCTGAATGGTATTTACGACAGTGACGTCATAATCTTATAAAAAGAAGAGTTATTTTGCTCTTACATGTCTATCAAGGATACAACTTGAATGGCATGAATGGTATTTACGATAGTGACGTCATACTCTGGTTAAGTCATTTCTGAATTCACAAGAACCACCTACATCGATGGGAGTTTCAGTTTTGACACCTACACAATGTTAGACTATAACTAGCTTAATACCTTGACTTCAATAGTCACTTTTCTCGTATCATGAAAGTTTGTAAATGCAAAGATTTGAATAATTTGTACGCTAGCAAATACAGCCAATCAGAGCACTTGAATACACGTGCAGCCAAATAGTTTTCAGTCGTTCTGTCAAGGGCTCTGATTGGTTGTATTCACCTGCGTACAGTTAAATCAAATCACTGCATTGGCAAAATTCCGTAATAGGTTGCTACTGCAGTCAAGGTATAAGACGTAGTTTGTAAAGCTTGAAATTAATTTATTTTGGAAAAACTATGTCTGTAATTCGTTACGCTGTGAAATTCAGGTATTTTTTGGGACAATCATTAGGTAGCTGTAGTTGCAGTGGAAATTTTTTTAAAAAGATGCAATTTGGGATTTCTAATTAAAACACCTACAATAATCTCTCCTCTATTTTTCTGTAGGTAAATTGAATTCAACCAGACAAATTTAACTTCAGCAGAAAATAAATCCAATTAGAGTTAAACATGTCAAATTTACTGTCAAAATGATGATAATTTTCCAAACTACGGCAACTTAAGTGAGAAAATGGCGACTATTTCAATTTACCGAGAGAAGAATCGACTAATTTGATTAAAACACGACTTTACATACTTCGCTTAGAGTGCCAGACTTCGCATACCATATGTATATAGTTTTGATCTTTCTTGGCCCGTAGCCAGAATGGATTGTTCCGAGGGGCAAGTAATATATCTCGAGGGACAATAGTCAATGGTGTTTAGTTACAGTAATGGGATTGGTCGGGTGTCAGAATTATCGGAGGGAAGGGTTCTGAGTTGTCAACCTTTTCAGAGTCTCCACATAGCTATTAATGTTTTAGGGTGTTTCGGTTTATGAGTCCAGAAGGTCAATTATGTCCATATGGTATAGTAATACACTGCAAAGAGCAAGCTATTCTAACACTGTTTAAGACGAGATCTAGAGGTTGTTTATAGGTTTGTCAACTTAACAGCTCTTTCAGAACGTCTACGCAGGTAATATTGTTTATTATGGCATCTAGGTTTGATATCTTGCCACCCCTTTCAGAGAGTCCACATAGTTAGCATTGATTTTTTTCTTTCTTGGCACCTGTTTCTGAGTCTAACAAGTCAAAGGTGTAAACCGGTATTTTTGAAGGTCGGTGAGTTCTGTTGTATGTCATCCCATTCACTGAGTCAATACAAGAAGAGAAAGCGATTTGAAGACTGTATAAAAGTCTAGCTAGGGGTTAGTGAGCCCCAGGTTGTACCGTACTATTAATTATAATAATAAGACTGGTGATTAGGGTGATGAAGAGATCTTCACTGACAACAATACAGTCTTTATGTCACTCGTCTACCAACAACCAGTCATATTCTATAGAGTTTAATAGTACACGACATCATTCAACATAGACTAGGTCTTACTCGTCTTACTGGTAGAATGGCTGGAATGGAGTTTTACATCCTACTGGTCTATATTTAATAGGGCTAGTGAAATCAGGGGCGTCTTTAGAGAATTCGTGAGGGTTCAAAAATGAGAGGTTTTTTCAAGGCGAGACTCACAGAGCCCATGAAGCCTGGGGGCTGCTAACGGATTTCAGATGGCCTGAGATGAATATTGAGCATTTAGAATGCTTAATATTGACTTCAAAGTAAAACATTAAGGCTGAAGGTGGGGGGGGGGGGGGATTATAACTCATAGGTTTAATAATAACTTTTAAGGGTCGTTTCTGGCTATATAGTATTACTGATGATGAAATTACAAAGAATCCAGAATATATTAGCTCTGCACTCCTCCTGGAGGGGAAACTAGGTTGTCACGCATCTTAGGCCAACAACATTATTTGCCCCCACAAAAATCTTTTGAAATATGGCTTAGAACTTCAGGTTTCATCTTAATATTCCTAAATTCATTTCCTTTTAACAGAGCTAAGGCGAAATTCATTAAACCCCGCTTCCATTAACAATACTAGCAACGGTCTCAATGAAAGACCATTAACAAGACGACAGCGAATTTCATAAGATTTAAATTTTTAAAAAATACTGAAATAGGTTTAAAAAATACACGACATGCTTATAGGGGAATGATCTGTTAACTTGATAATTCTAGGTTGGCTTATTTATGCATTCATAGAACAATGAATGAAGGAATGAATGACCATTGAGAAGACGGTAGCTAATTTTATAAGATTTAAAAATTATCTAAACATATAAACAATACACGACTTACAGGGGAACAACCTAATGAATAAAGCTCATTATAACCTCTAGGTCGGCTTATTTTCAGCATTTATAGAACAGTAAAGAGATGAATGAAAAAGTCCGTTAACGACTTAGAATTTCATATTATTGACAATTATCTAATAGCATTTCCAAAGAAAAAAATTTGAAAAAACACATAGAGGCTTATGGAGACTGAACCGATTGACACTAAGAATGTTTATTATACCCTCTAGCTTGGCTTATTTTTAAATTCAGGGAAAAGTGCAGATATGAATGAATTGAAGATAATGTAATGAAAATAGTTTTAAGAAATATAAACGGTTTGTAAGGGAATAAACTTATAGACAAATATAACCTCTTATTAATAAAATAGGAGACACAGTGCAGAACTGAGAGTTGTAATTCCAGCATAGGTAGATCAAAATCCCCATTTCTTTTTTCTCAACTCATTTAGATAGATTATATAGAGTATTGAGCCTGTCTCTATTGTAATATTGATATAAGATAGAGTAATTTATAGTAATTTTGAAGTCAGATGAAATTACCCCAGGGTTTAAAATTAAAGTTCAATTGATTTACCTAATAAGGAACAGGCCAAAATAGGACACAGATCAGCCGGATGTAAAACTCCATTCAATCAGTCGGCTGTAGACTGTAAAAGTTCACCTATTTTCAATTTTGATGTAAGCTACAATACTCCAGGATGTAAAACTCCATTCATTTAGTCGGCTTATTACGATTGTGGATGTGGGATGTGTATAGACCAATGAACCCCGCTGTATTTTCATTCTGGAGCATGATAAAATACTTCAAGATATCAAATATCAACTCTGTTTGATTAAACAAATAAGGTACAAGATATGATACGAATAAGATAGGGTGTAGAACAGTTGGGTGTAAAACTCCACTCCTATAGTTAGCTCATTGATTTTGTGAGTGTATGTCAACCCCGCCAAATTCGACTATTTTTATTTCTGGAGCAAGATAGAGTACTCTAGGATGTAAAATACCAGATCATTTCAATCAGGAAAGAGTGGTGTTTCGTCCAATCTAACGTTGGTGTAAACTTTAGAATGTGTCTGGTCGATTATATGACTAATCTTAAGACCTCCCTCAATAACGTGCTGGATTGAACCCCAGACTGGACTAGCTGTGAGTTGTAAACTGCCGGAAATTATTCACAAGGCTTTGAAAACAACCTCGTGACATTCCAACAACTCTTCCATTTCATCCGCCATATTTAACTACCGACAAAAGGTCAACTTAAGCAATTTACCAATCACGGTCTGATTTCCGGTTTGAATAACAGATCGAGTTATCTTTCCTTTATTACTTTCAACTCAATGTTCTCGTATTGTGTGGAGAACGGGATTGGTTTCTAAATTTAGGAATAAGTTTTACAGTCAACTTACTCTGATGTCGACATCTTTACTTGACATGCTTTTTTTAGATTTGCTGGGGCGTTTTTCGATACCTCGTAAAACTATACCAACTATGTCGACATCCAGCTCATTTCTGAAATCAAGGACGGTTTCAATAAATCTAGTTTTTCTCTACATTGTCATGTATTTTTGTAAATTTCTTGAATAGTTTTGTTGATATATTAAAATACACGAGTCAGTGTTTGTGCTAACTTGATTTTCAGTATATTGTCGACAACCTGTGTTGAAACGACAAAGGGGCGGGATTTCAGGGTTACAATGAAGTGAGTTCGACGCTAATTCGGAATTCAATATCGATATAAATCCTGTAAAGGTTTTAGTATGTATTAAACGACGGTGAGGAGAGGGTGAGATGGTGGTGTGGGTGTGAAGCTAACTTTAGGATTCAATTTAGACATAGGTCATAGGTAGAGTGACGGTTGTAGTTGTATCACACAACAGTGATGTTCCCAGGTTCATTAAAACGATATGAATTCGTAACTCAATAACTAGGCTCGGGTAAAATTAAATCTTGCAACTCATTTCATAAATTTTATATGACTATAGTGATATAAATACTTGTTTAAGATCTTCTATATTTCTGTAATCTGTGCTCCAATGTGGCTTCAGAAAAAAAATCCAATTTAAAGTGTATTTTGTATGAGTGGAAAGTATTTATACGATAATATTTTCAGGAAAAGCGATTAAGCTGGCAGTAATTTGTAAGGATGTTTTTAGTACCACAGGTTGACGTAGGCGGTTAATTCTAATACAGGCAGATACTGTTGACACTTCCGCTATCCCAGCAATCATAGTGTTTACATAACTTCCGGTTTAGCGTCACTAATCACTTGACGACGTGATGAAAGCAGAAGTTGAAGCAACATCAATTTGAATTTGGACTGTTAAAACATACTTGATTTTAAAATTGATTGAATTCCGATCGTAATTTGTAATTGATCGAGTTAGAAGACTAAGTTAGTGCGGGTTTCAAATATGGAATATTTGCTTTTCCGGATTTTTTTCAGTACAGCTATCTTTACTGGTAACAATGCGTGGGTTCGGTTTGTTTGGTTCAACTATCAAAGCTTTTTTTATTATTCTTTAATGTTCACCTATCAAAGATTACTTTTCAAGTTTTTTCAACAATCAGAGACTAAAAGCAATTCCTAATGTTTGATCAAAATGATTTCTGGAATTCCTTCCTTGGAATTCGATATCATGTATTATTTTTCTGCATTTTTATCATAGAAGAGCTTGTGTTTCTAAAACAAACTGTACTGATGATGGTGTTGTATCCGAAACGTGAGTTGAGCTGAGCTTTAGTAAATAAGAAATATTATCTGTGAACCGTGAAGAGAAGAGCAGAGCATCACACAATACAGGACACTTATCAATATATTCCAAGTCTTGAACAATTTGTCTCTGAAAACATAGTGGGTTTGGGGGTAGCGTGGGCGTGGGCTGGTTCACATCTTTTTAAAAATGGACATTAATGTTAATCGTAACAGAAGCCAATAGTTAACGTGGTCGTTAGAAAATAGTTCAGAAACTTGTTAGATGGTCGTTTGATTACGGTTGGTGAAAATATACATGAAATAACCCAATACACAACTGGTTATGGTCAAAATAGACCTTGAAGCTGTTAACTTTCGTGAGATACATTATGAAAATAACACTGAGGCCAGTTTGGGTCAAAATTTTTGTGTTTATAAATATAGGAGAAGCTAAATTTTCCTTCCATAAAATCACATTGAGATGAGTTTTAGGTTTTCGGCTCTAGTTTGGCTAACTATCTCTATCTGTTTTGGGTGAATTAAAATGGTGTTTAAGGTTCTACTTTTCTGTACCACTGGAGCAAATGAAAGAAGGTTACACTCTTACTTCCAGGTAGTTGATTGGTTAAAAGATATGGAGTTTTACGCCCTACCACTCTGCCAGTGTTTGTGAAAACGACGATAGTTTGTTTGGTAGTAGGGGTAGGGGTGGCTTTTCGTACTATCCTGTTTCTTATCAGCCTAATGCATTATATCGCTATGATTTTCACACAAGGTGTAAAAGAATGAGCTCAGACGATAAACCCATCATTAACGCATTAGCCTAGATGTCCCGACTTTTCATAGAACACCACACTATTTTAGGCTCTTTTGTTAACTGCTGTGTTAATCCGAGAGTTTCTGAACCCTAGTTATGATTTTATAGTTCTCATTAACGACTAGGTTTAACGTCGTTGTAGGATTAAGTATTAAATATAATAATTGATCAAAGCTGATCTAATAGAAGCGACTCGGTGCCGTTTCCCGTCTTCATTAGTTCAATTAGTTTTTATTTCATTTATAAATAAAGAGATTGTAAAGAGATTTTCTGAAATTTTTATGTGTATCGGGGACACCAATTGCATCAATTTTCACCATTCCAATTTTCATTCCGATGTCTGTGGTTCCTGCAATCCCACTAACACAAAGAGTTGATGACGTCACTTATTACAAAATATGCTTCATCACATAAGACCCTACGCCATTAGTGAAGTCATCAAATATTTAATGGAATGGAATTTCAGGTACCACGTCTGATTGAAAATTGGAATGGCGCAATTAATGCTGTCAGTGTCCCTGATACACATACAACAAATTTAGAAAACCTCTTTACAATTCCTTTAAGAAAACGTAAGCTATCCAATGGTATGTTGGTTGTATTTTTTCAGAGAAGGGGAACATTTTTAGGTTATCTATAGGATACAACGCTACCCAAAACGCAGATAAATGATATAGATTGTTTTAAAAGTAAAAGTACAAAAAAGAGCACCAATTTCTCAATGTAGTATAAATAAAAAATAGTAAGCCGGAAGATTTTGTTCGAGAGTTAAGTTAAGTCAATCAATCTGTCCTGACTAATTACAACGAACAAGTCTAATTTCCGCTTTACAGCTCGCTAGAATATCAACAGAAATTGCATTTTCACGTTCAGCCCAATGTCGAGTTAATACCGTGAATTATCGCTTGACTTCTTTCTAATCACCATTTCCAATCGCATCTTCACGTGTCAAGCTATTACTAACTGTGTCTAATACCCTGACTGCAATAATCACCTTCTCAATGTCAGGCTATTACTAACTCCGTCTTATGCTTTGATTGCAATCGTCACCTTTTCTTGTATTTTCTCAATGTCAAGTTATTAGTAACTGCGTCTTATACCTTGACTGCAATAGCCAACTAATACCTATATCCACTATTACTGTATCACGGTATTCAGCGATTTGATTGGGTAGCGTAAACGTCATGGCTTATGGCTTACTGACTTACTGTCGAGGACTCTGATTGGCCGTGTTCACTAGCGTACAATCCAATAATATCGCTGCATTTACAAATGTCTGTGATACAAGAAAAGTGGCTTATGATGTCAAGGTATAAGACGCAGTTTTTAAATATCCTGACATTGTGAAGATGTCGCAGCCACGGAACAGATTACAAGTTCACTGGCATGTTTTTCATCTATATTTAACATCAAATCAACTTGAAATCCGAAAATAAATCAAAAATGAGAACCGGAAGTGAGGTATATGTTTTAATTAATTGCATAGCAACCACTGATTGTAGTTGTAAGCGAGTTAAATGTCAGAATTTAATAATATTTTGTTAGAGAATTAGTTTAGATTAGTCTCAATTCAATCGTAGTTATATTCTATATGACTGTATACAGATATCTCTCGGCGTATTGATCTCAGTCAATGGAATAAAGTTGTAGAGTGTTATTGACCACCCGGCTTCTTACACACATCAAAGTCTTAAAATAATAACTCCGCTAAATATATAGTTCCTTTTCTAAATAGTTTCAC
Organism: Lottia gigantea; assembly: GCF_000327385.1. Lineage (NCBI taxonomy): Eukaryota > Metazoa > Mollusca > Gastropoda > Lottiidae > Lottia > Lottia gigantea. Next base: position 277,676 of record NW_008710086.1, on the reverse strand, counting down.
ACGCCATAATATTAGTATTTCAAACTTTGAACAAATATTTTATAAACAACCTCGAGACTAAAATAGTTCTGAATAGATCCGACACTGTAGGTGAACAGTCTGTAGATAGTTTAAATAAAAGAAGATTGTGGAAATGAATGAAAAGAAATATGTTTGTAATTTAATGAGAATACGATGTATTATTTTTAAAACATGTTCAGTTTAAGTGGAATTTCAAAATCCCATATAAAAAACATCCACAGAGTTCGATGAAAAATACACGTTTAACGGTCAGGAATGAGCCACCTTTAGTTTCTATTCGAGTAAAGCTTAATTAGAAATTCATTTTGGAGTTTTTAAGAAAATAGATAATTCTCACCCAAAATTTTAAACTATTGCGAAGAAGTTGGTTGAGGGGAGGGGAATATAGTTAGACATTAAATATCAATTTTTTGAGATTGCTAATCATTGTTTGAGAGGTGGCGGCCGGGAGGGGGGGGGGGGGTTAATTTGATTAATTTGTGAAGATTGTTGGGTTATAATCCATCAACTATCAACACTTCAATTATCAATCTATAAATCTCTTCTAGTACAATACTAATTCTGATAGTTTTTAAAAACACAGGTCTATTCTTAGACAGATCGCGAGTTTAAGATAATATTTATAGAATTATAGCAATATTTGTTAAATCAGAAATGGAAAAAACCAGTAATTATATCCCTGTTATATTAACAGTAGATCTATATTGTTATATTAACAGTAGATCTATATTGTTATATTAACAGTAGATCTATATTGTTATATTAACAGTAGATCTATATTGTTATATCAACAGTAGATCTATATTGTTATATTGACAGTAGATCTATATTGTTATATTGACAGTAGATCTATTGTTATATTAACAGTAGATCTATATTGTTATATTAACAGTAGATCTATATTGTTATATTGACAGTAGATCTATATTGTTATATTGACAGTAGATCTATATTGTTATATTGACAGTAGATCTATTGTTATATTAACAGTAGATCTATATTGTTATATTAACAGTAGATCTATATTGTTATATTGACAGTAGATCTATATTGTTATATTGACAGTAGATCTATATTGTTATATTGACAGTAGATCTATTGTTATATTAACAGTAGATCTATATTGTTATATTAACAGTAGATCTATATTGTTATATTGACAGTAGATCTATTGTTATATTAACAGTAGATCTATATTGTTATATTAACAGTAGATCTATATTGTTATATTGACAGTAGATCTATATTGTTATATTGACAGTAGATCTATATTGTTATATTAACAGTAGATCTATATTGTTATATTAACAGTAGATCTATATTGTTATATTGACAGTAGATCTATATTGTTATATTAACAGTAGATCTATATTGTTATATTGACAGTAGATCTATATTGTTATATCAACAGTAGATCTATATTGTTATATTGACAGTAGATCTATATTGTTATATTGACAGTAGATCTATATTGTTATATTAACAGTAGCTATATCGTTATATTAACAGTAGATCTATATTGTTATATTAACAGTAGATCTATATTGTTATATTAACAGTAGATCTATATTGTTATATCAACAGTAGATCTATATTGTTATATTGACAGTAGATCTATATTGTTATATTAACAGTAGATCTATATTGTTATATTAACAGTAGATCTATATTGTTATATTAACAGTAGATCTATATTGTTATATTAACAGTAGATCTATATTGTTATATTGACAGTAGATCTATATTGTTATATTAACAGTAGATCTATATTGTTATATCAACAGTAGATCTATATTGTTATATTGACAGTAGATCTATATTGTTATATTAACAGTAGATCTATATTGTTATATTGACAGTAGATCTATATTGTTATATTGACAGTAGATCTATATTGTTATATTAACAGTAGATCTATATTGTTATATTAACAGTAGATCTATATTGTTATATTAACAGTAGATCTATATTGTTATATCAACAGTAGATCTATATTGTTATATTGACAGTAGATCTATATTGTTATATTAACAGTAGATCTATATTGTTATATTAACAGTAGATCTATATTGTTATATTGACAGTAGATCTATATTGTTATATTGACAGTAGATCTATATTGTTATATTGACAGTAGATCTATATTGTTATATTGACAGTAGATCTATATTGTTATATTAACAGTAGATCTATATCGTTATAGTAATATTTAGAACCTATTTATCCTGTTAAATATCGATGTAAAATGTTGTCAAGTCATTTGAATATTCTGGACCTGTGTGACTCTGTGAATCTCTAAGCTAGTGACCTGGTTTAATCCTGGTAAAGTTTGCGATGATATTTTATGCTTTTCGACCCGGTGCCCTCTCAGGTTTATAGGTAGGAGGAGATGACCTGTAAAAGTGATTTATTTGGGGAAAAAAGACCGAATCTGTTTGTACTCACTAGACAATCTCCTTTTCTGGAGCCCAAAAGTAGAGTTTAAAATAAATTTATTTTAAATTTCGGTGTTTGCTCAATAACTTTAAGTTGAGTTTTACGTCCATTTTACATCTTCACCTTTCCAATTTTAAAAATGTTTGAAATAACTCAATAACATCCATATTTTAAAACTAGAAACTAACCACTGGCACATTTTCTCCATTTGATATGAATGAGTTTAAAATAATAATGGTATGATGCATGTGTAAACAGAATTTTATTTTAGAAACACAATTCCTAAAATAAAACAAGGTTTCTAAATTCAGGTAAATAAATCGATAGTCATTGATGTTATAAAGGTGAATGGTTTGTATCAATAAAATATATTTTTAATAGTTAGTTTTAATAGTAGGTTCATATAGTAGATAATTATATATATCATGCACTATATCACTCGACCTCGTCTACAGTAGGCTATATATATCAATATAATATACTGACTGGTGTGGTGCTAGGCAGGGTATGCTTACTCTTCTAGACACCTGACACCACTTTTTATTACTCTTCTAGACACCTGACACCACTTTTTATGATGAAGTATTTACTCACTAATGATTGATATACTTCCTCATATGAAAAGGTCATAGCTGCTACCAATGTTTCACCAATATGTAGTTTTGATTTCGGGTTTCGTTTTGAGGTTCTGATCGTTAGTATAGGTTTTTGTATCCCCGTTATTTATAATGAATAGCTAGTAATTGTAATATAAATACAGTTTGAAATACTCCATATCATTGTTACATGTTAAGGTAGCTTTCAAGTTATATTCAAGACGTACCATACGAAGGTTTGACAGTCTCAAGTCTCAAGCCTCCTTGCGTAGACTCAATCAGCCAGCCTGTTGTAAATAATTCATGATCGATTTGTTGCACTATTTAACATGCCCCACCCTCCCCCTCCGAAAATTACACCTTTTGCATAATCCAGTAATTGCAAAAATCTATAAAATGCCATGCACTGTTTGCTATGACCTCACCCCCCCCCAAAAAAAAATTACATAAAATACCAGCTAGTCATTTGAAACAAACCAATATCTATTCATGGTGACATTCTATAAAATATCGTGCACTATTTACCACGACCTCGGTAATAATATATTGTGATTTTTCACGCGTTACTTTTGGAGAAATTTATAATAGTATTTATAATATTTTAATAGTAGTTAAAATAAGAATAAACCTTTACTTCATGCATAATTTACATCCTTTTCATTTATCAGGCGGCAGATTCCCTCATTGTACTGGGGGTGACAAGGACGTAACTTCATCAAGGTAAATGAAGCAAGTGTCTCATGCCGAATTTGACAAGAAGAAATTAAAACTATAATTGTGATATCCTCTAAATATATCGTTTATTTGATGTCTACAGAAATAGTTGTTACCGTTGAAGTCAACTGTAAGCGATGAACCCAGTACTAACGACCCAAACTGCAAAACAAAGCCCGAAATTCAAAACAACATATTGGCGAAACATTGGTAGCAGCTCATGAACTTTTCAAAATAGTTACGACCCTGACTGGACATATAGTCGTCTTCTTTGACTTGTATAGTTAACAATTTAATAAGGTATAGAATTGTAAGGTATGAAATTCCGTTTTAGTATCAACATTAATCGAGGTCAAGTGAAGCAAATCTGCATTGAATTGTTTACATGCTCTCTGTTAAACGGACATGGGAAATATTTTATCTTGAAGAAAACAATATGAGAAATGAAGTTTTTAATATAACTTCAATATTAATGTCTATAATTATAATGTAGTGCAGTCTGCTCATTATTATCTTTTTCTGTAATAGGTTTATTTAAGTTCAGTCTGATATTTTTACAAGGAAATGAATTCTAAAAGGAAATCCCATTTACTGCTTGGTTTGTTAAAACATATATTACACAATGAGTACTTGGTAACAGTAGTTTGTCTCTGATGTTTTCAGTATATTGAAAGTAACTCATACGTGATGCGATATACAGAAGTTCACTTTGATCCCACTCAAACCTCGACAACCCCTTATCAATGACTAGATGGGAATGTGGTTCACTTTATCTAAATGGCTTTGTATGAGATGGTGAGTTTGAACCAATCGCAATGATATTTTTTTATACCAGAAGGGTTGCGAGATATATTATTCACGAGGTTCGTACGTGTGTCATATTTACAAAACAAAATTGAAAATTTGGATCCCCCTGATAGCTATGATCTGGGATGAGGTGATATTTTTATTGTGGTATTTTGTGCTACCATGCTTGCTTCACGTGATTAAGATTGTTGGTTTTTTATTAATATCATCTTTATCAATGTTTTATAAGCTATTAGCTTTGTACTACAGTAGTGGTTACGTACAAAGCTAAAAGCTAATAGCTAATGAAACATTCGAAACGAAACTAATAAATTATGAAGAAGTTAGGTCTAATTTTAATAAGACTGGATACAGATTAAGATTCCCTTCGGACATCATTTTCTATTTCTCCAAGTTATTTATCCCTGAGATTTTATTGTTAAATTTTAATAAGAACTAGACTGGGATTATAGTAAAAATTCATTGATAATCCAATTGGATTAGAGCTATATATACTTCGATTGGTTTACCAGGAGTACATTGGTGGCGTATTATTCTTCTAAAATAGAACATTTCTTTTAAAACAATACTATAATTTGACTGTATTTGGAAACAAACAGCTTGATTTTAATTCTTTACCAAAATATAATATTTGTCAAATTGTAAACCAAGATGATTTAATCTTCTAAAATAGAAAATTTCATTTAAAACATGACTGTATTTGTTGATAAATTGAAATGGAAACAAGAAATGCTTCCGAACATCACAACATTATATAGATAGTCATAAAATATCAAAATAAAGTGATTTGATTTTGGCGAAATGCAGGGTATGTTTACTCTTCTAGACACCTGATAACACTTTTCACTAACAAATACTCACTCACTTATTATTGATATACTTCCTCATATGAAAAGCTCATTAGCTGCTACCAATGTTTCGCCAATATGTTGTTTTGGATTCGGGTTTCCTTTTTGCGGTTAAAAAAGGATTTTATTGTCGACATCATGAAATTTAAATAATGATTATCTAAATACCTTGGTAAAACGTAAAACCTTCTGAAATTTACTTGTAATCTATTGAATATACAATATGTATACCATTTTCTTTGACAGGCAGACAAATTGTAATAGGGATTTGTCTGTGGACCTTTGAACCTTGTAGAACGAGTTAATTTTGATGTCTCTTAAGGTTTAGATTGTCTACAAGATAGTACAAATAAACTTTGATCTCTTCTCCTGAAGTCGCCACTCTTTAATAATTGGTGAATAGAAGTTTAAACAGTTGAAAGAATATTTAATATTATATAATAACAGTGTAACAGTAGTAGTGATATATCAAGACTTCTATAACCTGATTAAAATATATACCAACCACATCTTTAGAAAATGTCGTATGCCTTACTTTGTGGTACTTTATCGGGCTAGACAACTGACGGGTTCGAATTCTTGAAACTGTAACTATACGGGAAACAGAGACGGACACCTTGCAGAGATAAGAGGGATGGACATTTGAAAATGTCTCAAAGAAATCCACTCGACCCGGTCTTCGTTCCTGAATTCGAACCTTGTTCAATCACGGCTCAACCAAACTGTTTTGTAGTTTCTGACTAACTATGTTATTCTATCTTGAATCACTTGGCTAATTGTTAATGTAAGATTTAATGGTGATTATAAAGAGGTTTTCTAACCTTTTTATGTTTATCGGGGACATCTTTGACTTTTTTTAGGACATTCCAATTCTTCGTTCGATGTTTATAGTTCCTGCAATTCCAGAAAGAGTTAAACGGAAATGACGCAGCTCCAGCAAGAGAATTCGTAACCAACCTACAACCAGACCACAATAACGTTATAATATATGTTATCTCCCCTTTCAAGATGGCGGCATTTCTATTTAAAAATTTAACAGAATGGGAAAGTTGTATGAAATTTCAATCCCTTTGTAGATTTTCAGTTTGTAGTTAATACTGATTTGGGGATGATGGGGGTGGGGGAGGTCGCTATGATAGTTGAACTATTGATTACTATTATTATCTTGAATCAATCAGCTAATTGTCTTCTACCTGAGTTAGATCAGATTACAAACTATGATAGATCTAAATTGTGATTTCCGTTCCTGATTTCTACTTCCGGTTTAAATCCTGGCTCTTGTGTTCTTCATGATCGTTCTGATAATAATCAGATTAAAATATAGAAATCTAGATGTTTTGTTTCGTTACAAATATTATCTATCATCAGACTTAATTACTACACAATATCACCCAGACTTGGAGTAAAACTTCATTAAAGGAATAACGAAAGATACAAAGCTCTCCGTCGTTTTTTTGAATAATATTTGAACGAAAGATTTTCAGTAATATAAGCTCCATAATCATGAGATGTACAGATTCAACACTAATATTTCTTCATTTTATGACTCCGTGGACTCCCTGAAAGTATTGCTGTGTTGAGAAACCTAAATATCAAATAAACAATATCAGCTATGTAGACTCTCTGTAATGGATATCGAGTTGACAAACCTAAATACCTAATAAACATTATTAACTATGTGGACTCTTTGAAAGAGATGTCAAGTTGACAAACCTAAATACCAAAATAAACATTATTAGCTATGTTAACTTTCTGAAAGGAATGCTGATTTGACATCACTAAATACCACTGTAAACATTATTAGCTATGTGAACTCTCTAAAAGGAGTTGAGTTATGGAAGCTAAATATCAAATAAACAATATTAGCTGACTGTACTCTTATTTGAAAGTACATGTAATTTTCTATCAGATACTAATCAGAATAATGTTGTTTGTATATGACTTGATTTGGTCACGATTATCGATACATCATTCCAATAATAACATTACAACCCGGTCGAGTTGATAATCAAACACAACTCCTGTCTCTTACTGCCGGAATCGCGTCAATTGATGTCAAGGTATTAGATTTCACCTACCAGTTAAACATTGTCGCCAGGTAAACTGAATTGGTGTAGAATACCCGGTATCAAACTAGCATATTAGATTTATTGGGATTCAAATCATGCACGCCATTATATCGGTTACGTACAACTACAATAACTCGTGTACATATTACCAACTCTCAGTACTATATATATCAATACATCACGAAACGAAACATTGTTATAAAGTATACTCTATTTGTGGCGTACATTACATTTGGTGAGTTGATTAGGTAGAGTCTTATGCGAAATATCGTGTCCCCCTAGAGCATGCTTTAATTGCAGACGAACATGATATTGGATTTCTGGACAGCAGTAGTAAATAACAGGTCGAATACATTCCTTTCATTCTTAACATTTACATGTAATCTGCTGACAATATCAGACTGAAAAAGTCACTGATAAAAATTTCTATCAACTCTGAAATATTTCTACGACTGTATACTTTTCTTCTATTAAACACTCGTGTATAATCTGTTCTATAGGAGTTGGCACGTACTTCTCTGATTGCAGAAGAACTGAAAGTCCGATTTTCAATCTAAAAATAGTCTATACTGAGATAAGATTTGAACGACATTTAGAAGTCTATATACTGGTAAATATTTCTACGACCGAATACCTTTAATTCAGTAAACACTCGCCTATAATCTGTTCTGTCAATGAAAGTAATAATACTGAACGAGAGTTGACAGGGAAATGTTTAACAATCAACAAGGAAACACATCCATCATGGTTTAAACGTCGTTTTATATCCCAACACAATCATACATTGTTTATTATAATGATACAATAGATACTAGCCCCATACTGTTGGAAAACTATATAGAAATTCAGTTTCAATTCGAGGTTTGATTTGGGTCATGAAAATATGTAAATAATCTTCAGAAGTACTAGAAATGCAAATCGCATAATTCCTTAAAAAATATCTCACTAGGAATTTAACTGTCTATTTCTATCTGTGTCAGATCTATGTATGTCAGAGTTTCGAAAAGGGACGAGCCGTCTTTTTAACTTTCTAACAAGATCATTCTGGACACACATGGATTTAAAGGCTCAAATTTCAAAGATGAGCCGTGAACACTATTACTGATTAGTTTATTAGTTTAAATTAATGGTGGCTCACTGATATCGTGCCACAATCTGCTAGTAGTAAGTATCGTGGAATACAGACTGATAGTTTGTTTAAATCAATGATAGCTCACTGATATCGTACCACAATCTGCTAGTAGATAGTGTCCGTCCTGTAAAACAGACTGCTGGGTAGTTAATATCAATGATAGCTCACTGATATCGTACCACAATCTGCTAGTAGATAGTGTCCTGTAATACAGATTGCTAGGTAGTTTGAATTAATGATAGCTCACCGATATCGTACCACAATCTGTTAGTAGATAGAATCGTGTAAAACAGACTGCTAGGTAGTTTAAATCAATGGTGGCTCACTGATATCGTGCCACAATCTGCTAGTAGTTAGTATCATGTAAAACAGACTGCTAGGTAGTTTGAATTACAAGTGGCTCAATGATATCGTACCACAATCTGCCAGTAGATAGTATCGTGTAAAACAGACTGCTAGGTAGTTTGAATTAATGGTGGCTCACTGATATCGTATCACAATCTGTTAGTAGATAGTATCGTGTAATACAGACTGCTAGGTAGTTTAAATTAATGGTGGCTCACTGATATCGTACCACAATCTGCTAGTAGTAAGTGTTCTGTAAAACAGACTGTCCCTGGAGAATAGTTGCGTTTTATTCTGAGTATAATTATCACACTCTCATTCTTATCTCGTCTCAATAACTTGACAAATCCCCAAACCAAAACATCCGCCTAATGTGCCTGTGGAATTCAATGAAATATCGTTTTGTAAATAACAGCTGTAGTCAGCGCGTTTCATTGTTTTCAAGGTTTCTCCTTTATCTTACATTCTGAACGGATTACTCTGTTGTTTAATGAAAATAGATTGATTGAGTAATTTCAATGATCACCGTCAGTGACGCAGATTAGAGGGGTTGATGTGGTGAAATCATTTAATCATTCGATATAGACAGACATTAACACAGGTTCAAACAGAAAAAACAGTGTACTTCAGGACATGCTTCTTCACAATGGTCAAGATATTACGTCTTCATTTTATACCTTGACTGGAATGGCCTACTTTCTTGTTTCAGGGACAGCGATTTGATTGGATTGAAAGCCAGCGAATATAGCCAATTAGAGACCTCGATAATTATTTTGTTGTAGGCTTTCAGTCGCGAGCTCAAATTGACTGTATTCGCTGGCGTACGATCCAATCAAATTTCTACATGTACAAAATTCCGTGATACAAGAAGGTTGGCTATTGCAGTCAAGGTATAAGATTAAAATGTGATACCTTGACTATTGGCTTGTGAAGATGAGAATCGGGTTGTAAAATCCAACAATGTTTTGTCTCAACATTGACGGGATCGAAACCATGATCTGACTCGACGCTCTCTAAGAACAGCAGGTAAAGTAAATATCTATATGACTATACATACAGCTGATATTGAGCTCTATCAGCTGGTAAAGTAAATATTTAGATGACTATACATACAGCTGATATTGAGCTCTATCAGCTGGTAAAGTAAATATTGAGATGACTATACATACAGCTGATATTGAGATCTATCAGCTGGTAAAGTAAATATTAAGATGACTATACAGACAGCTGAAATTGAGCTCTATCAGCTGGTAAAGTAAATATAAAGATGACTATACAGACAGCTGAAATTGAGCTCTATCAATTGGTAAAGTAAATATCTATATGACTATACATACAGCTGATATTGAGCTCTATCAGCTGGTAAAGTAAATATAAAGATGACTATACAGATAGCTGAAATTGAGCTCTATCAATTGGTAAAGTAAATATCTATATGACTATACATACAGCTGATATTGAGCTCTATCAGCTGGTAAAGTAAATATAAAGATGACTATACAGACAGCTGAAATTGAGCTCTATCAGCTGGTAAAGTAAATATTGAGATGACTATACATATAGCTGATATTGAGATCTATCAGCTGGTAAAGTAAATATTAAGATGACTATACAGACAGCTGAAATTGAGCTCTATCAGCTGGTAAAGTAAATATTTCGATGACAATATCCCTTTATTTCTATAAAACTAGTTTATCTTATATTTATTTGATATTATTTGATATATTTCAGATTGTGCTTTAAGACAGCTATGAATCAAGATTGTGGTTTCTATATTCTACTTGTGTCGGTGTTTGTCTTATTCTCTTTACAAATTGTTCTGGCTGACGATACAGAATTATACAAGGTTTGTTTTTGTTTTCTTTGGTTATTAATATCACTTGAAATGACAAAAGCTCAAAGGGATACCCGAAATATCTCGTACCTTAACAGGTATTGAATGGTTCAGTCAAAGATCAATTCTACCAGCTGGTCCTTGGCCAAACTTCTAGTCATTGATCTTTTCTGGATTAGCCGTACCTATCTACAGCTGGGTAGACTGGAATGACGAGTGAGTTTTACACGCCGGTTGAGATTAGAACAACCGCCATTTTTCGACGTTGCAAGCAAATGACGTCATGTACAGATTCTAACGCCCTTACTGATTGTGCTACAAAGCTTAGTTAGTTACTACGTTTTGCTGTTGGTTTGATGACTAAACAGTTGGCTATTAATACCAATTCGTTGAACATTGCTGACTATAATTTACTCTGTTTTTCAGAACAATGAAGAAAAGAGATTCGCAGCATTCAATGATTTTTCAAACCCGGAAACGCCTTATTCAAAACAATATTGGTTTTATCCCCATACTTCTCAAGGTTTCTTAAAAACTCTATTACGATACCTAGCTCTTAACGAACAGTCCTATCGTAATACAGTCAAACGACAGAGGACGTTTGGTTTTGTAGGTACTCGAGGTAAAAGGGGAGATACATTCGACGGTCTGAAGGATTTTGTAAGAAAATTACAAGATGAAATCAACAGAAGAAAATATGGATCTATGTTACTGGACAACTCGCTGGATAATAGTCAAAATGGTCAGTAGAATTTTTCAGTATTTACTTTATGTTTTGTGGGTGAGGATAGTGGCAGTTAAAAATAGGATGGGGGGAGAGGGCCATGCCCCTTCCTTAGAATTGACGTTTGACCGGCTTTACTCCCAACCTCTTTGATTAATGATATGGCCACCAGTCAGACCCTCTTCCGTATTTCTGGGAACGATGGTTTTATCAAGATCCTGAGCACTCAAGTATGCCATAACGGAAGAACTTATTCGCGAACAGTCAGAAAGAAATAAAAACAAAATTCAAAGAAATATAGTAGGCTAATCTGATAAAACGTTTAGTTATAGTGGAATTTAAAAACAACAAACATCTGATTGAAAATTAGAATGGTGCAAATCGATGCTATACACATAATTTATTTTAGAAAAGTTCTTTACAATCTCGATAAATCCAAAATATGTACTCGATATCCATAGCTCCTGTCACGGTGGAACAGGATTTCGTTTGTTTTTGTCTCTGAATCATTGATCGCTAACCCTCCGAAACCACCAGTTTTAAAAGAACAATGGTGGGGTTTCTTCCAAGACAAAGTAAATGAATATTATTTGGTAAATTATCTCTGATTGTGATGACTGAATTATTGGAAGATAATGATACTACTAGAATCTAAAATGATGACTGAATTATTGGAAGATAATCATACTACTAGAATCTAAAATGATGACTGAATTATTGGAAGATAATCATACTACTAGAATCTAAAATGATGACTGAATTATTGGAAGATAATGATACTACTAGAATCTAAAATGATGACTGAAAATTGACATGGGTTTTTATAGCTTCTGGTCTTCCAGTTAGATTCTAATAGATAGAGACGATACTTGTAGACTAAAGCTATTGTGTAACATAATTTCTACAGAAAAATGTAGGGATTGGGATTATATTGCAGGTGTTAATTTTTGTGGTATGGCACCATCGGAATCATTTAAATGTAAATTGTTGAAACGTTGTGTTCAATATAAATTCCTTTATTGATATGCATGGGAAATTCACGTACACACCCTTCTTTAGCCGAAATACTTGATCTATTTTCAGAAGGTTATTTAAAGTTAAAACGACAGCCTCATTTAGGATTCCACGGTATGCGGGGTTAGGAAGGGTAAGTAACTGTTATTATATACACTAGTATTCAAACTACCATTGTAGAGTAATATCATCCTTGTTTATCAAGGGTTTAAGAAATCCATGACCGTTTTCCCTGAAACTTGTTCGCCCCTTTTTACGTTCGCCCTGAGTTTGTTCGCCCCTGTTCTTGTTCGTTCCGGGTTCGTTCGCCCCTGTTCTTGTTCTTGTTCTTGATTCTGAATTTCATATTCAGAGTCAGTTTAATGATTCTAACCCTTGAACCATCAACGGATATTACCGTTATGTTAACCATTGAAGGAGTATTTTTTCTCTGCTAAATACATTGAACTGGCTGTATACATTGGCCTAATCAGGTGAAGAAACGGAGGAATACAAACATTATTTCAGCTAATCAAACAGACATTGTCTTTCACCAATGATGCGAACGAAACGCCAAAGAATGGATTTGTGCGTCTGTTTTAACCAACGTACATTGTAGAAAATAAAACTACATTGTACTTATAACTTCAATTTATGTCATTTTAGTATTATTTACACACTGTGGTGGTGTCCATTTTCCCATTGGTTGGGTTTCTCCAAGAGCAGAAATTACGACGTAAAACTCCAATTATTTTAAAATATCATTCTATTTATATTTCAGGTTATAACAAGTTAGAGTTAAAACTGGACCAGTAGTTAAACATTCCACATTTCAACATTTTATTATTATTATTGTTATTATCAGCAAAGACAAAATGGCGGCTTTATTTTTCTCAATGTGACACCGGAAGTTGTATATGTTCGACATGTTTGATCTGACCGACGTTATGGTTAAGTATCCCACCGCTGTGATTGGGTTATCAAAGAAATCTGGTTTTAGTTGGCCAATCAGAGAGTTAGGATTTATAAGATTTCGATTCGTTTCCAACTAAAGTGTCTGTCGTTTAGTGTATTGTAAAATGAAGAACGTATCAAATACAGCAAGATTTCGGTGTAAAAACAGATTTCAAACTATCACTTACAGAGCGATATTCAGTAAAACAAGAGATATTATCAAAATTGTTTTTAGTTTAAATAGTTTAAAAACTTTTAGAACGATTCACAGACAGTATATTCCAGGCTAAAAATGGGATTAAATATGGTTTTCACAACTCTTCTTCTTTTATCAATTTCTAGAAAACTCGAGTTGGTATACTTGTGAAATATTTTCAGAGAATGAAGAGACAACCAGGGTCGAGGATCAAACAACGGCTAGAATTTAGATTTGGATCAGAATTTGGTTTTTCAATTTTAATTTTCTGTGGAACACCACGATCTGTCTGTAAATAAACCGAAACTAGTAACTAAGATAGTAATTCTTTGGCAAAGTGTTTTTTATTCCACCGTAAAGTGTAATATGAAAATCACAGTTGTGTAATTTCTAGAATATTGTTAAAGTTAAAGTAGTTAAGTTAATGCCAGTAACAGCCAATATCAATTCTACAGTGTAGGGTTATCTTGCAAAGTCATATTTTATCTGAGAAAATTCAAAACTGGGAAATTTGCATCATACTGATTGGTCAATTAAGTCTCTAATACTGTGGGTTAATTGAAATATAAATTTTATTTCAGAAAAATCACACTTGCAATTTCTAGCATACTGAACGGTTAAACAAATACAAACATATATCTAATACTGAGGACTAATTAAAACATCCATTATAAAAACCATGAAAGATTTCAGCACGTCATCTTGAGACCTAGAGCTGACTCCCAGCTTGACATCACACCAAGGAATCAACTGTTTGAATTAATTTCATCGATCCCCAGGGTAGAAAATCACCACCTACAATGTTTTATTATAAAATATTAATATATTTGTTTATTTGTAATCAATCTGAAACTCTTCTTGGAGATTTTTATCAATATTTAATCAAAATGACTGACACCTGTGATAAACTTGAATAAAAAATCAGGCTTCAAAAAGGTTTTTATAAAAGTGCAAGGTGTTAGAGGATCCAACTGTCGTGTCTGAATATCGAAAGCAAGGTATGTAAGCGTCTAATTCAGGGGTTTTTAATCTTGAGATAACTAGCTGCCAGGGAGTAATGAGAGCTAAGAAATCGAGCATAAAAATTTTGGACAATTATAATTTAAGTCGTTCTAGTCAGGCTATATTCTCAACATGAAAAAGATTGCAGGGAAAATTAAAGAGAAACTCACCAAATAGTAAGGATTTACACGGGTAGGAGATAATCCAATCGACCAGGGATCTTGAAGGGGAAATAGGAAAAAAAAGGTTGAAAAAGCCCTGGTCTAATAAGTTGAGTTACTTGTTATATATATAGCTTCAAAAGTCGCACTGTCCTGTAAGTTATTTACATATCTGATAGAAAATCAAGGTATATAGCCGTCGAATTATTTACTTTACCAGCTAATGAAGTCTCAAGTGATATGGTCGTGTAATTAATGAATTTAACGAACATTTTGTTGGAACTAAGTTGAATCATCTAGTAAATAACATAGTTCGACGGAGATATACCTTTAAGAAATCTTGAGAAAAAAGTTTATGTATGTTTATGAAATAATCGTTTTATTGAAGATCTCTCTTTTTATTTTCGTGTCGTCAATATGTTCACTTTAATTAAATCAAATTATTATTATTATTATTATTATTATTATGAAATAATAAATGATGAAATAAAACTCTCTGGTCTCAATAAATCTATCATTTTTTTTACCTGACCTAAAGTTGACAGCTAATCATACAAATGTGAGTAAATAATAGCTAATAGTTGATTCAAGATATTTCTGCTCACCCGGGTCCGATTCCATGCATACATGAATTAAAAAAATTCCTGAGGAGGGGAACAAAAATGAGAGGCGTCACTTCGAGACGACCAAAGACCCCAAAGGCAGGTGCCCCACCAGAAGCAATCGGAATAAAGATGGCGTGTGGTGAATGTTAAGTGTTTAGAGGACTTATTATTAAAGATACAGAGTTGTTGTTTTTAATATTTCCCCCAGTTGGCCTCGTAGGTTTATTTTATTGAATAATGGGAGATAACTGTGTTCATCTCAACCATATTTACTTCTATTCTTTCTATTGCTCTACTTTGGGTTTCGATATGAATAGGTCGCGGTGAATACAGAGGGTGGACTTGGGATAACATAAGAGGCTGGATAAGCTAACTGATAGAATGTTAGGCCTTACACACTCTTGGGCACAAGATGATTCAAGTCTTAAGGGCATCCATTCTAGTTTATTGTGGCTGGATTTTTATCTACTTCTAGACAGACGGGTCCTTTTCACAAACACATATAAAATGATTCAGTAATCAGACCACTGTGGATGAACAGGATAGATGAACGAGCTTGGGGACTTGAAGGGTATGTAGCAAGTCGAGTAAGATATTTATAGTAAGGGTATGTAGCTAGTCGAGTAAGATAACGGAGCTAGGGGACTTGAAGGGTATGTAGCAAGTCGAGTAAGATAACGGAGCTAGGG
>NW_008710086.1:187620-260879 GCF_000327385.1 Lottia gigantea | reverse complement strand
AAGTAAGATATTTATAGTAAGGGTATGTAGCAAGTCGAGTAAGATATTTATAGTAAAGGTATGTAGCTAGTCGAGTAAGATATTTATAGTAAGGGTATGTAGCTAGTCGAGTAAGATATTTATAGTAAGGGTATGTAGCTAGTCGAGTAAGATATTTATAGTAAGGGTATGTAGCAAGTCGAGTAAGATATGTATAGTAAGGGTATGTAGCTAGTCGAGTAAGATATGTATAGTAAGGGTATGTAGCTAGTCGAGTAAGATATTTATAGTAAGGGTATGTAGCAAGTCGAGTAAGATATGTATAGTAAGGGTATGTAGCTAGTCGAGTAAGATATGTATAGTAAGGGTATGTAGCTAGTCGAGTAAGATATTTATAGTAAGGGTATGTAGCAAGTCGAGTAAGATATGTATAGTAAGGGTATGAAGCAAGTCGAGTAAGATATTTATAGTAAGGGTATGTAGCTAGTCGAGTAAGATATGTATAGTAAGGGTATGTAGCTAGTCGAGTAAGATATGTATAGTAAGGGTATGTAGCAAGTCGAGTAAGATAACGGAGCTAGGGGACTTGAAGGGTATGTAGCAAGTCGAGTAAGATATTTATAGTAAGGGTATGTAGCAAGTCGAGTAAGATATTTATAGTAAGGGTATGTAGCAAGTCGAGTAAGATATTTATAGTAAGGGTATGTAGCAAGTCGAGTAAGATATGTATAGTAAGGGTATGTAGCTAGTCGAGTAAGATATGTATAGTAAGGGTATGTAGCAAGTCGAGTAAGATATGTATAGTAAGGGTATGTAGCAAGTCGAGTAAGATATTTATAGTAAGGGTATGTAGCAAGTCGAGTAAGATATTTATAGTAAGGGAATGTAGCAAGTCGAGTAAGATATGTATAGTAAGGGTATGTAGCTAGTCGAGTAAGATATGTATAGTAAGGGTATGTAGCAAGTCGAGTAAGATATGTATAGTAAGGGTATGTAGCAAGTCGAGTAAGATATTTATAGTAAGGGTATGTAGCAAGTCGAGTAAGATATTTATAGTAAGGGAATGTAGCAAGTCGAGTAAGATATGTATAGTAAGGGTATGTATAGAAGATATGAATGAAGTAACTAGAATGTTTATCAAGATAGAGTATGAATACGTTACATAATATAATATCAACTAGTTTTTATCATAACGGCCTTGTAATCCGATCTTACCTTCATAATCCATCTCACAGCATGTTAATTCAGTCCGTTGTTCAACTACAGGTATTTGAAATTTCCCAAATGTATTGTTACTACGTATTGCGTAGCCGCTCAGTACGTCTATAGGAAGATAGTTTTTTATTAGAGTGATATGGCCTATTGGGTGGCAATGCATTTTGTAGTTAATACATTTGGGGAATTTCCGATACCTCTGGTTCAAACTGAGTCCCAATTATGAAACTTCACATAAAATAATTATAATATTCTCTTTATCTAATTGGCCATTTACATAACAATATTGTCAAAAATCTGGATTTCATCGAAAATAAGCCCCCAACTGTCTTCTAGACAGTATTATTTCCGTCTTCAAGCTCATAGAGTTCAAAGGTTATTAGCTTGATATCCATAATAATAATTCGTAAGGCATGATAGTTAGAAATAGCATCAATATAAGGAGGCATTTGTTCGAGGCTCACAGGCTCTTCGACGGATTATTTTGAGAATGGCGAGAAAGGAATCAGCTTGAAAAATAACATACTCTTTAAGGTGCGGAATATCTCATTGAGATTTCAATTTCAATGACAACGTATTTAAAGTTTATGTCTATGAACGAGTAGTCCCCTTACAAACCGACAACGGATCTCTGTAAAAAAAAAGAGAATCAAAAAGACAAGCCTATAGTCTGGTATGATAGCCAGGTAAGATACAGTAGAAGGACCGCACGTGGCCTGTCTGGTTGATATAAACTAAGATCTCAGTTAACAGTCTGGTTACATCACGCTATCTCTATCACTGACAACACTAACGGGTTATATTTCTTCACTTTTCATTATAGAGAAGACGAGTTGAAATATTCACCAATATTAACACATTCAATATAACAACTACCATAGTTCACAGGCCTCCATCCCAAAATACAAAGTTAAAAAAAAAATGTAACAAAGTATAGAGTTATTATCAAACTAAGAGAGACTGAAAATCATTAACTTGTCCATTAAAATGTATTATAAAGGTGTCTCGGAATTCAGGATAACATACGATCAAAAACTTCCAGGGGACGGGGGGAGGGGGGACGGGCACTCATCTTGTTGAGCCACTGAAAAATAACATTTATATCAATGTTTACATTCAGTAGACAGTTGAAAAAAATCTATAGAGAGTACCTGCAGTCCACTCATCTTACAAAATTTCCATTATTGTACACTGCATGCCGTTGCCCGTCTTCAGTATAAATCTATTTCATCTCCACGTGCTATATGTCTGGTTATTAGAGACTATTATAACAGGTGTGTGGTTATCAAGATATAACAATAAGATATGTGTTTGTGTGTGTTGATAATACGGTATATTTCTACTGTCCGACACGCACCTGTTCGTTCAATAATATCAATAGCCTTCCATACCTCTCATTAGGTTAACTCGCTTTTCTTCTCGCTAATTTACCTCTTTGACCACTGCATGGCGTTGCCTGTCTCGACATTATATATAAAAATCTGCACAAGCAAGACAAATCAGTCAATAGAATGACAAAATCGAGAGTACTTGCTTTGTATTTTTACTTAGGTCGAAGTTTTCGAAGGAACTTTTGTGGTGCGATTGTGGAGAAAATATGATATTTTCTATGCTGAAATAAGTTGTATGTTCGAAGCTAACTAAGATATTTTATTCTGAAGCTTGAAACTTCTCTTGGTCAAGTACGGAGTAAAGTTTTTTTGCTGTCGTTACTTTCAGAATAGAGAATATAAAATGAATCTTACTATTATGCACCTATGCACCTTATCGGACTCGAGGTGGTTATCGGATTTAGTCGCATGTTGTTGTACGTCTACGTCGAAGCAAATTTAAGGAACGCTTGCGCCATTTTTTGGGCCAATCATTCGGAACTCAAAATCCTAATGCCACTGTCCTTATACAATTTCGCCCACCGCACAATTCGTGGCGTTGCCCGTCTTCGTTTTTCCAATCAGGTGGTGAAATTTCATTTCGCAAACAAGTAGGTAGGTAGATGACGAGTTAACGTTCTTTCCAGCGGATGCTGATATCGCAAACTATGTAGTTGTTGGTAGTCGTGGTAGTTGGTTGTTGGATTGGTTCAAATTGGATGATGTTGGTTTGGTAGTTGATAACATTTCGTTAACAGTATAGTGTCGTATTTTATACTCTACGGTGTATGACTGTTCACTACCTACCGGTAAATCATTGGTTGAACAGAGTAATAGTTGTCTCACCGTTTTAATTCACCAGCCAGTGAACTCATTAAACTCTAGTTAATACATATTGATAAGACGTTACTTGTTCTCACCCCCAGTCAGGATCACCCCGTCCCAGACCACCTCATGAATATTCAATAGGATAAACTCTAGTCACGTGATAGTAGGATATCTCTGGTGTGAATTCTATTATAACTGATTATTGTAAAAGAACAGTGAATCATTAACTACAGATTCTCGACAACAACTAATAAATAGTTAAATATCGTACGGAATCAGTCGGACATGTGATTATTATTTAAAGGAATTTGGGATTTGATTTAAACGCTAGTGGTTGAATGACGGTGAGTTATGTTCAGTAAGGGAGGGCTAACTTTTAAACATGTTTACTCGTGTGAAATTATACACCTTACTACAGAAAAATGATACACTTTAAATTCATCTTCTTTCTATTTTAAAAGAAAATTTCTTTATACTTTGTGATTTGAATTTTAAGTGAAAAATTAAAATCTGTTTTGGTGAAAATCGGTGTGTGTTTGCATCGATGAATTCGTGAATTGTGGATAGAGTGAGAGAAGGATATTAAAGGAATAAATGATGTAGTGTTCATTCATCCATTCTATTATTCTGTCAATCCACTATGTATAAGTGGGGTGTGTTTTGTATATTATGTATTTATTGCTTTACTGTGATGGGCCATTGTCAAGCCACGAGGGTCAGTCTCTCGGATATCGACGGCAAGGTAAGAACACTTTTCATTAATTTAAATCATCAGAACTTTACCGTTTATATATCTTATTATATTAGTATGATCTACTATAATCATCTCTCATACAAAACCATTTAATATGTACCCCATATCTTTGATTCCGAAAATGGAATTCCGTTTTGGAGAATCATTCTGTTATTGTCATCTAGATAATTATGTTTTCCAGGGGTATATTCCATTTAAAAGAAGGCGTGGGGGATAAGATGGATTGGACTAGCCACACTGATCTATAACTATGTACTCAGTGACGTGGAAAGCTTGTGGTTCTTGGGGGTTAATAAACTGTGTTATTAAATTGTTATTCAGTTAAATCCATCATAAGTTATAACAGGAACAGGCCGATAAGATGTAAAACTCCATTCATTTCATTAGTCCAATAAGATTCAGAACAGTTGGATATAAAACTATATTTCATTTCATTAGTTCAATAAGATACAGAACAGTAGGATATAAAACTCTATTTCATTTCATTAGTCTAATAAGATACAGAACAGTAGGATATAAAACTCTATTTCATTTCATTAGTCTAATAAGATACAGACCAGTAGGATATAAACTCCATTTCATTTCATTAGTTCAATAAGATATAAAAGGATATAAAACTCTATTTCATTTCATTAGTCCAATAAGATACAGAACAGTAGGATATAAAACTCTATTTCATTTCATTAGTCCAATAAGATACAGAACAGTAGGATATAAAACTCCATTTCATTTCATTAGTCCAATAAGATACAGAACAGTAGGATATAAAACTCTATTTCATTTCATTAGTTCAATAAGGTACAGAACAGTAGGATATAAAACTATATTTCATTTCATTAGTTCAATAAGATACAGAACAGTAGGATATAAAACTCTATTTCATTTCATTAGTCCAATAAGATACAGAACAGTAGGGTATAAAACTCCATTTCATTTCATTAGTTCAATAAGATACAGAACAGTAGGATATAAAACTCTACTTCATTTCATTAGTTCAATAAGATACAGAACAGTAGGGTATAAAACTCCATTTCATTTCATTAGTCCAATAAGGTACAGAACAGTAGGATATAAAACTATATTTCATTTCATTAGTCTAATAAGGTACAGAACAGTAGGATATAAAACTATATTTCATTTCATTAGTCCAATAAGATACAGAACAGTAGGATATAAAACTCTATTTCATTTCATTAGTTCAATAAGGTACAGAACAGTAGGATATAAAACTACATTTCATTTCATTAACCCAATAAGATGCCAATCTTTCATAAATTCTAAGGTGCAGAAAAACAAGACGTAAAACATTCTATCATTTCATCTAATAAAATTCATTTCAAGATTTATCTGTATGCAGTGAATAAATTTATCTATATTATAAAAGTTGTGCTGTCAATCTGTCCGGTAGATCTCAACAACTGATAGTATTTGTGGGTTTCAAGCTTATTACAACTATTGAGAGATTACACTTACTGACTCGCTATTACTGTTTCATCTATCCTCGACATCTAGGATAGAATCTTAATGGTTTTACAGTTAAAAAGAGAGAAATGAATGTTAGAATATTATATTAACTGATAAGATACAGGAGTCCAAGTCAGATACAAGCCCTGTTTCATTTTAAAATATGATTTATGTCCAATTTATGAAGATTTTTGATGATGTGCCAGAGGAAAATTTAATGGCATTAAAAAAAAGGGTTTGCTGTAATATAATGAAAAATGTTTAGATTTGTAATTTTCCATTGCCCAGCTTTTAGTAAAATATAAAGGTATTATAAGTATTACTGTTAATATTTGAGTTTAATCTAGTTTTTATGCTTATAATGAATATTAGAATTAATTTTCTTACGAGTCTATAGAAATATTGAGGGTTTTTCTACAAAAAATTCCAAATGAACACGAATATGAAAATTTCTATCTGGTAAATCATTTAATTCATTCACTCTTTTCGAAACTCCTGATGGCACTTCTCTTTTGAGGAGTCCACTTCTAAACAAAATTTACTCTCGATTTTGTCATACTCTGGACGAGATTTTGATTAACTCAATTGTCTTGCTTGTATGGATTTTTATTCCAGAATTATCCGCGTTTGAATGTTAAAAAGATGAGTCGTCTTTTCTTATGACACTGCAATATATAGAAAAGACATCTATAGCAATAGGAAAAAAAATTCTTATTTTAAGATATTTTTGAAGGAATTATGCGTTTTTCGTACATTTCTAAAACTTCTGAAGACTATTTACATACCCGAAAATAGAGCACTTGTCCCTTTAAGTATTGACCAATCAGATGACTGGAACTAAAAGCATCTTAAGTTAGGTTTTGGAGAATAAGGCGTCTGTATTGTAAGACTGCTTTTAGTTTCGACGGTTCATTTCAAGTTCTTTATTAATTACTACAGACTATACTGGGCTATTTATATACTAAATATATATACTAACTCATTAATGATAATGAAGACAATGTGTTTAATAATAAACACCGGGTGTTATTAATTGAGGTAAGGTGTGTTAACACTGACCACCTGGAGTGTTATAATTATTGGTTTATCTTATCATTTAGATTGTATAAAAGATAGAAAGTGTTCATATTATCTGTTAATCGAATCAACCAGTTCACCGTGATGAGAAACACATTAACTTTCTCTTTTCTTTCTCTATTTTATCTTGAAATGATGAAACCACTTGTAAACTACTGTTTTCCTACTTTTCATAGTAAATCGAAAGTAAATAATCATTCCTCTGTAAATTGGAAAAACAGCTTTAAAATAGGAATTGATATACACAAAGAGATAAAACAATATGCTATATTACAATGTATTATCTTTTAGTTGTCTGGAACCTTTGAAAGGGTTGTTTCTGCTCCTGGTTTGGCTCGTGAAAACGTTTTTTAAACAGAAGTCTATAACATTCATAACAATTATGATAGAATGATATATATTATCATATTGTTACAGGTATTCAGATGAGTTAGTGATAAAAGAATAGAGAGAATTATTTATAAACTTTAATTCTAGTTTTATATTATGATATTTTTTCATCGTCTATGATATATCATCTCGACTGTTGACGTGGATATCAGATAGTATAGATTAATTACAGAACTCAACGTAGTCGTAGAAACACACCAGGAGGCATTTGGCAGTAGCAAACCGAACTCCTCAATGGTTCGAGGTTGACAGACTGTTCACCTGCACGACTCTCAGATGTAATCTTACCTGGATGAGGATTCGAGCCCATGGCACCTACCAGCGTTCAAAAACTAGTTACTTCAGGGAAAGCACTGATGCCTTTTGTAATAAAAAAACATTATATAGATGCTGGCCTTTGTTATTTTGGGTAGGCTAATGTATATCACCAGGAAGGTGCCCACGACTTTAGCCCTATCCCCCTCCCACCCTCGCCCTTCCGCTCCCTACCCCCCCCCCCCCCCTTTACACACACAAACAAACGCCCCTATCTACCAACCCACACTACAACTCACTAAATATGACAAGTTTTATTTCACCTCACTATAACAATATTCATCTCTCTTGGCTAGACAATCCGCACCCCCCGGGGTAGTTAGAATGTAGACTTGTTAGCAACCCCCTACCCTGTAACCTTTCTATTCAAACTCACTGATACAGATAACACAGTGTATGTATATAAATGATAAATAAACAATTATAATAAAACCTCGATATCAGATTGCTATAAACTAGGCTGACATACAAGCTTGCTTTACATCTAATGTAATAACGACAAAAAGCATATTCATTCAAAAGTGCAGCTCATACGACTGTCCTGTAGTTTATATATGATTAAACCTAGTAAGTAAACGCAAGTCTATCAATGACACGCATACGACTGTCCTGTAGTTATATATGATTAAACTCTGTAAGTAAACGCAAGTATATCAATGACACGCATACGACTGTCCTGTACTTTATATCTCGTATATGATTAAACTTTATACGTAATCGCAAGTACATGTATATCAATGACACGCATACGACTCATTACTAACAGTTAGTTGTTACTAAAAAACACCTTATGATAATCTGTTACCTCTGTTTTGTGACCTAGGCCAGTGCTTTTATTGGGATTTTTAAATCTCAATCTCACTCTAACACTGTCCTGTAAAGTGGCGAGAATGGTTGTAACAATGCCCTAAATATTACGAAAGAACTGGCACATGATTGGGTTATACACTGTATATCGATGAGATTCGACTCGATTTTCTAATTTCTCTCCCGATATCAATAGTTCTTGTATTTCCAGAAAAATTAAACCAGATTACGACTTAAAAATCCCAAAACCACCTTCTTGAATACTGTATTTTAAATTCTGTTAATACTATTTCAATTTCCCTACCGATATCTAGTGTTTATACCATTCAGAAAATTGATCAGATTATGACATCACTCTTACAACAACAATTCACGCCAAAAATTTGAATTTTCAGATACGCATACAATGATTAGAAAATCCTTTTTTACTATTTTAACAACGTCGACCTCCAGCGACTACTCTATATATTGGGTTACCATTGATTGACAAAAACCCACCATGGACCGCTGACATTTACTGTTTATATATTTTCTCATGATGTAATAATACCCTGACAACTACGATTCTGTTTGATATCAAATAATTGAATTGTTATACATCAAATATAGGGTCCAAGACCCAAGTAGATACATATTTGGGTCAATTTTTCCATGTTTTTCAAGACTATTCTCGTCGATACCTCGCTCCTGATCTGTGAGTTCGCTTAGTGTAAGAAAATGCCCAAATTCCTAATAATGCACATATAACCCAATTCTCTACGCCGACAGATTCTTGGTGGAGGTGCAACAGATTTGATTAAGTGTTGTAACACTGTACTGTATATTCTCGTTTTTGACTTTTCACCTCTGCGCTGCGACCTCTATAACTGTGTGCGAACGTTTTAGTCCAAAAACATTTATCCTGATGAGGTTTTTATGTCCGAAACACGTGTCGGCAGTATGACATGAGATGTTGTCGATTATATTTACAGCTGTCTGGAATCTGGTGGAATGGTTTGGCACTAACCAGACCGCCACGTGTTATTCTGGCATTTATATCTTTAATTCCACAACATTTGGTTTTCTTCTACGCTTTTTTCTAGCCTGGATGTTTGGCACATTTCTGACACTTGTTTCAGGTGGCCACCAGTTCGACATATTTCTGTTGCGTCTACCGGCTTTATCTTGTATTTCATACCAACAGTTAACAATATACACCAACAGAAAACACGTACTTCTAAACGTAAATCATGATTTTGCTCACAGCTTACCTCTGCGTAGTAGCAGAGTGTGCCGTCAAAGTGTCACATATTTGACGATTTGTAAAGACTAAATAAGGCGATTCAGATATCGATTGCAATTGCAATAGATCAATATTTTGCTTGTCATATTCACATATTCATATATGCTAGTTGGATGGGTGTATGCAAGTTGGATGTTCTCCTAGTGATTAGGCCGGTAATTGAAGTATAACAGACAGACATACCTACTGTGTTTCTAGAATCTGAACTTAAAGAGATATTGATGACGAGACCTGGAACAGAACCTTGGCACGTGGCGTGATTCTGTCTTTCATTTACTTCCAGACATCGATACTGTTTTTATTCAGATTCACCTGACACTCTCGTACTTCCATTCTTTTTTTTTATTTATGGTTGATGTCTGGTGGTTGTGGTTCTGTGAGTTAGACGCCTGTTGGCTTAATCCATTGTTCAAAATAGTAGCCTACATTCCATCATGAACACATCTTCACGATGTAAGGAACTTCCATCTTTACAATATAGGGTACCTCTAAAGGTGGTTCAGTGAGTTTGAGGTTTGTTTGCTATCTTAGAAATCCAGGGCTTCGTCGCGGCATTGGTGTCAACATGGTACATTCCATCATGAATATGATTTGTACATTGTACCTGATTTTGGCGAACGGCCCCCAATAACATTCCATATTATCATAGTGCGTACTCATACAGCAATGGTGGCGAAACAATTCCAGTGTTGTTAACTTGACCTTGACGATATTTCTAGTCTGTATGTAAACAGGTTTATAAATTTAAAATGTTAAAAATCAAAACAGACATAATTATTTCACCAGTACCTTGTACTTGTACCAGGGTTCAATCCTTCTGTTTTATAATTAATCTGATTTTATATTCTATATATCATTAACAGCCACCCTACCTAGTTTAACATATGACTTATCTTTACATCTGTTTCGTCTGTCTTACAACACTAGTACACCATGGTTGGTGTAAATTCTTCTTACTGCCTAGTGGTGGTTCAGTCGGTTGAACGCCTGCTCGTCCGAGGCGTTTGATCTCGACTTAAAGGTGCGATTAGTCAATGCATGATTTTAGATGCAGATTTATCGATCTTCTATATCAATCAATAATCTATCACCGTATACCAACTTACCTTGTTTTTTCCAGCCTAGATTGACTATCGCAAGTTGTAAGGCTGTTTCGCGCGTTAAATAACCCCTTGACAATTAGAAATGGTAAAGAAGTGGGCACTTTGTTTTGATTGTGATTACAGATTTAGCGGTTAAGATTTGTTGCATTAATTTCGTTTGTTTAAATTTCGGGCAGATTACGCCAACCGAGCGACGATTTTACCAGAAAATGTTATTATGTTTGATGGATCGGTTCCAAACACCACGTGTTATCCGTGTGTTGAACAGACAACTTGGTTTCCCGCCATGTTTACAACATTAAACAATCTGGCACGTGCTCTGTAGAATAATTTCAGATGGCGAGTAAAAAAACACTCGTCTACCTGTTTTTAATAGTTGTACTTCGGCAAAACAAAACTAATTTACATCATCCACCTTCAGACAAATCTGCACTCGAACTTAACATCTTCTATCAGATTTATTGCATTGTGAAGCCTGTAAGAGTATATACCTGCATCTCTTGTAGTATCAGAGATTACTGTTATTATACCTACATAATGCTTTCCAGCTAGCCTAAACGTGTAATAATGTAAAACATTGTCTAGTCTGTATTTAAACGTAGGGATATCGGATGTTGTCTGGAGCTAACGAAGCGATTGTAACCCACAATTATAACACCATAGTCGTTTATTTGATACGCCACGCCCCTGTACTCTTCTTTATACCTAGTCTAACACTTTTACTTAAAGCCAAGGCAATTTATATAACTTCATATGAAATGATGAAATCGAATTTAATGTCGTCTTCAATTTACCTGTCCGTGCATCGTATCACGAATACAGGTTTTGACATGATCGTGTTGGACGTGGTTTGGACACGATGCTGTCAGTGATGCGGTCTGGGCGGTGAAATGACAGGTTATGCCATGTCGAGTCGAGCTAGCTAGTGGCATAATGTCAGTTTTCTGTGATAAAGTAGCGTTTAGATACAAGAAACCATTTTGGCCTGCGTATTCTGCATGTTGACAGTTGGAAATCGAAAAAGGGTGAACCATGGTCAATATTTGGCCCAATTCCCTCATGTACGATATATAACATGGTCTGTCCTTAATCGATCATCAACTCTGTATCACATTGGTTGTTCTTGATCTATATACAAAGCGTAACCCGTTTTTGTGGGTTCGATATTGACCTTGATCGTGAAGCGAAAGCGATAACGCACAGGTACATTGCTTTTTATTACAGTCTTATTATAAAATCTTCATCTGTATAAATTATTATCAAAATTGATCTGTCGTACGTAGGTAAAGCCGTAAGGTATATATTTTTAAACGTCTATATTGACATCAATTCGTACGAGACGAAATTCCATTTTTCTCTGTTGCTCGATTCTGTTGAATTCTGTAGCAACACGACTTTGTTATGAATGTTGAGATCCTCGTGGAATTTGGTTCATTTGACACTGCAAAGAGTTGTTCATCTTACTTATCTCGATTCTGAGAAAGAACAATTGGACATCAAACTTAATTTCATTTCATTAGTTCAATAAAATACAGAACAGTAGGATATAAAACTATATTTCATTTCATTAGTCCAATAAGATACAGAACAGTAGGACATAAAACTCTATTTCATTTCATTAGCTCAATAAGATACAGAACAGTAGGATATAAAACTTCATTTCATTTCATTAGTCCAATAAGATACAGAACAGTAGGATATAAAACTCTATTTCATTTCATTAGTCCAATAAGATACAGAACAGTAGGATATAAAACTTATTTCATTTCATTAGTCTAATAAGATACAGAACAGTAGGATATAAAACTCTATTTCATTTCATTAGTCCAATAAGATACAGAACAGTAGGATATAAAACTCTATTTCATTTCATTAGTCCAATAAGATACAGAACAGTAGGATATAAAACTACATTTCATTTCATTAGTTCAATAAGATATAGAACAGTAGGATATAAAACTTCATTTCATTTCATTAGTCCAATAAGATACAGAACAGTAGGATATAAAACTCTATTTCATTTCATTAGTCCAATAAGATACAGAACAGTAGGATATAAAACTCTATTTCATTTCATGTGCCAATAAGGCACAGAACAGTAGGATATAAAACTCCATTTCATTTCATTAGTCCAATAAGATACAGAACAGTAGGATATAAAACTCCATTTCATTTCATTAGTCCAATAAGATACAGAACAGTAGGATATAAAACTATATTTCATTTCATTAGTTCAATAAGATACAGAACAGTAGGATATAAAACTCTATTTCATTTCATGTGCCAATAAGGTACAGAGCAGTAGGATATAAAACTCCATTTCATTTCATTAGTCCAATAAGATACAGAACAGTAGGATATAAAACTCTATTTCATTTCATTAGTCCAATAAGATACAGAACATTAGGGTATAAAACTCTATTTCATTTCATCAGTCTAAATTGAAGCAGAAAAGTAGGGCTTTAAACAGCGTTCATTTCATAACAGCTTAATATGACTGACTTCATTTTTATTTCTATAGACGATTTAAAACCGTATAAAAACTAGAGGAAGAAAGTATTGTATTTTATAAATGATGAGAGTGATATGAGATTAATGATAAATAACATCGTTTAGTGACAACTGACTGATTTCACCAGAACGAACGATTTTATCAATAAAACCTCGATTTGGAGATAAAAATATACAGATCAGTAGATAATTAGTATCCAGGTGTTCTACCAGGTGTTGATATAGTCCGAGACTACTAGCCAGCAGGGGTGCATTCCTAATTTGAACGATGGCCCCTGATCTTGCAGCCCCCAATCTCATGGCGACCCAGATTACATGACACCCCTGATCTAACGGCGACCCAGATTACATGACACCTCTGATCTCATGGCGACCCAGATTACGTGACGCCCCTGATCTCACGACGCCCTACTGACCCAGTGAAGAGACACGACTCTTAATTGAAAACTCTATAAAAATGGAAATCACTTTGAATTTTAACTTTTGACATAGATCTTAATCTATTTAAACATTTTATTTTAAGAAAAAATCTTCTGAAATGGCGATGGTAAGTCTTTAGAAGTTCAGTTGAGGATTTAAATTCGTTTATCTTTGGTTCTGATGTGTTTTTCGTGTTTTGGGGGCTTTTCGTCAGAAAGATTCTAACTTGTGGGTATCTTTATTTAACATCATCTATAGTAATTAACTACTAAAGGTAGTCCAATTACAGCACATTCTATTTTGTAGTCCCAATAATATGATGATCGATAATGATCGATTACAATGTAGATGAAAACTTCATTTTGTGAAACTGAATTAAGAAGTTAAATATTCGCTTTAATAAGATTGTTGAAAATCGATCATAAAATTTAGATTATTTCTGACGATCAGCCCCCTGGTTTAATTTAATGTTTTTAAGTTTAACACATAGTTTATAAGTATTTTACAATTTTTATTTGTTCATCTAATTAAGCACACATCGCACTCTGTTAAAATACCCAGCACTTTATTTAAGTTCAATGATATTTTTATGTTATAATCCTTAAACGATATTTAGAGACAGAGATCACATTAAATAACAGATCACAATTGTATGGTATACTAGTCTTGAATTTACATGTACATCACGTTTCAGTAATTTACATTGTCATCAGTAGCTGAAAAAACACCTGGTGATGACAATGTAAATTGTTGAAACATTGTGTACAGTAAAACTCAGGAGTAGTATACCATATAAACTGATAATGACAATGTAAATTGTTGAAACGATGTGTACAATAAAACTCAGGAGTAGTATACTATATAAACTGATGATGACAATGTAAATTGTTGAAACGTTGTATACAGTAAAACTCAGGAGTAGTATATCATATAAACTGATAATGACAATGTAAATTGTTGAGACGATGTGTACAATAAAACCAAAGAGTTCTGTTATTTATTAAATTATGTCTGTTGAAAGCTAATATAAAACATTGTTCTAGAATAATTGTTTAATTTGCCCTATTGCCAAGGATCTCAAATCATTTGCATTTTGATTTTGACACTTTTCTTCTGTTTTATGTTGAAAAACATGCAAATTAAATCGATTTCGTAAATCAAACAGTATCAAATTTCTACTTCAGCGTAAAATTAGACTTGTGTAATTAGAATATAAAGATGTCAAGGGAATTTATTTTCTTGGAGATCTTCTTGTCATCAAAATAGTGAAATATACTGATTTTATTTTCAGAGCTTATTCCGATCTTTACGAGCGTCGACCTGTAAAGAGGATTGCAGCAATGCTAAATTTAGACCTGTGTGCGGTACGGACGGAATGACCTACAATTCAAGGTGTGAGCTGAAGAAAGCTAAGAAATGTGACGGTCGCAAGGTGAAGGTCAGAATGAAAGGACCTTGCCCAGGAGGTAGGTTAAAAATTTTTTTTCATTCGCTCTTGTACATAAATTCGGAATATTAATCAACATTTCCAATTCTTCCTGATATTTTGTGATATCAGCATCCACTGGAACTTTTACTTGTCATTTACCGATCGACCTTTCTTTCTGAGGTTTTAGAAATACGTGTAAGCAGCATGAGGGAGATCTATTAAATTAAGTAATAAAACCAATATCCCAAACCTCGAACAAAACATAACTATTTTTGTTATTCAACTCTCATGCCGCCATCATTTAGCCCACCAATAGATGGTAATACTTCCGGACGCGGTGAAGAGACGATGCTGAAACATCAAAAGTCTAAAATGTCTGCCCACACTAAGCAAGAAATATACAAACACTTGTATTGAAATGAGGTAATAAGATAACGGTGTACTGCAGGGCGCCGCTATTTGTCCTCTGTCATTATGCTATTGTATTAATGTATCTGTAATTTTCAAACAGTAATTTGTTTAATACATTTCTAGAAAGAACACGCGAAGCCCAATATTCCAAATCATCGTATAAACCTATTTCCAGCTGTCCCGGTGAGGTTTTCAATTTCATTTTAACTTAGATTATAATATGGCCCTAGCTAGGTGGACGATTTCATTCGATAAAACCATTAATAATTGAGGATTTTATTGTTTACCAGGTAATCTGATTGGTCAATCAATAAAATTGATTTTTATAATCCAATCAGATTACTGTACTTCATAAAATCAGAAGTTTATCTGAGAAAACCCAGGTGGACGAAAAACTATTCATAATCGACGATTTCGTTGTATAACTTGGACAGTTTACCAGGTCATCTGATTCGTCAGTCACTAGAAAATTGATTTTAAATTTAGTTTCATTATCCAATCAGTCATTTTATCGGGTAGACCATTATATTTGGAATAACTATTAATGATTGAGGATTTCATTGTTAAACGTAGACAGTTTAGCAGGACATATTCTCGGACTATATTGGAGTATGCACACCTGTGTTCCAGTAAATAAATACACAAAACTTTACAATGATTTAAATTGACTGACAACAATAACAACCTTCATCTACAAATACCACTTCAACTCTTCATATTCTCAATAGCTTTATTTCTAGTACCCTTCAACCACTACAAGTCTTTCCTTATCATTCCCGCATTTCTTAACAATTTCAACTTTTAAATTGGGTGTCAAAAACTAACTTGCTGTCATGAACATCACTTCAAACATTCTGAATGCAGCAAAAATTAAATTAGTTTTTGATTTGTCATTCCAAGTAACAAATACAGCAATTAAATTATAATTATATTATATTTTTTTATAAATCGAAATGTTTTTTGTTCGTTTATAAAAAATACTTTGATCCACTTGACATTCAGCTATCTCTGACATTTCCTTCTTCAAATATTTCTTTATGACCTAATTCGAATTGAAGCATACGAAGGCTCATAACCGCCATGCATAGGAGGACGTGCCACTCTGTAATTGCGAATGTGAATGTCCCACTCTTTCGAAGTTTATTATGTATATGGGTTTGACATCTATATATTCTTTCCGAACGTCTTAATAGTTACCGAAAGATACAACTGTCGTATTGACTGCATTCTCATCCAGTATGTTGCACCGAACACTGTATTTCATTTAGTTACATATCACTGATGCGGCTCTCTTTTGAAAGGTTACTTCATCTCTTTCAGTGGTATAACGCCCCCCGTCCCCCACACTTTGTCATAAACACACCAAAAAGTCTTAAATTTTGGATAATTGAGTCCATTGTTAGATTAATGACAGACTTCATAGCGACACAAGTTAAATCTTTTCACAGTATCGGTGATGGTAATTAAAAGTTTTACTTTCCGAGTCACTGAACGAGCAGAATAACACTCACTTGTATTGAAATGTTGTAAAATGATAACGGTGTACTGCAGGGCGCCGCTATTTGTCCTCTGTCATTATGCTATTGTATAAATGTATCTGTAATTTACAACCAGTAAACAACTTTGATTCGTTTTAAATGGTGTACACGAGGTCAATGTATCACCCCGTTTCCAATAAGCTGTCCTGATGAGGATTGTTTATCCGAAACGTATGTCGTCAGCATACATTAGCTCTCGTCAATTCAATAAAGATCAACATTATGGTACTTAAGGGAACTACGAGACTTTAATCGAAAGATTTCTTTTGTAACGCAAATGTACACAGAGATTTGTACATTTTTTTTCTTTCTCGGTACATTGTCATGTTAAGGTTTTACAAATTTGCAAAAAAGAAACCTCGCATCACGTTTGTTGTAATCACAGTCCTCCTACGACATCCAGATATTACGATATCGTGTGCAGCAGGCTTTAGGCAGGAGATATTTCACGCTGAAGAAAGAACAGATGTAATAGTTTGTTTTAATCTTTATTCACACCTGAAGTAGGTTTACCTGGAGATTAACACCTATTTGTAGTACTTACATAGCGGATTAGTCTCACTTCTTCACGACGGTAAATACACCCAGATGTTGTGTCGCTCAGGACGGCCAAATGTTAACTCTCTCGTACTCATATCCAGACCGAGTTGGCTTATGTAATGAGGTGGAGTGGAATTCTCAATACTTTCTGGCAAAAAAAATTAATGGAGTTTTAGGTTCTAAAGTTCTGAAATGAAAGGAACCTTTCTGATTGAAATTATATCTTGTGGAGTTCAAGCCTGTTATTCCTGTGCGTTTATGATATTGAATTAAATCTAATTCATTCTTTTTGTCTTTTATGTAAATCTATGTGGTCCCAGCAATACTACTTTCCACTTGTTACTTTTAGTAAATAACGATAAGAATTTCTTCTAGCATCTACCCAAGTCCTCATATTTAATGGTATTTTCCTTGGTATAACGTTTTAAATTATAATTGTATATCACAAAATTACCTCGTTGGATGTGCTTTTCGACAAATATTCAGATATCTTTTTCTGTAACAATATGTTCGGTATGTATCTCTGATATATTTAAATAAATACTGTTATCTGATACGAGAGGAATATATTATTTTTAAAACTTGGGTTCTACGTGCAGATATCTTACATATTTTACAGAGGCGAATAAAACTTTTAAAAATACCCTCTCTAGTTTGGTATTCGAGAAGAAAAGCTAAACGTGTGACAACTTTGAATGAGAAAAAAAATCGAGTCTGAAGACGCAGGTGCGACACTCAATGTCAATGTTTGGTCGCGTGCACGTGTTCGTTATGTAGGACTGGATATGGTGATAAGGGGCTAGTGGAAGCCACTCTATACATATAATATGTAGACTGTGGCCAGGGTGTATTGAGATATACAAATACTGTCAACTAGCAATGATGGTAATATATCGCCTTATCTTCATACAAAATACAACAGGTGCTTTCTATTAGTTATTCTTTATTTTACAGTCCGAGATACCGACTTCAATGAGAACCTGTATGTTCATAGTTTTATTGTCAAATCTGATAACCATCCCTAAACCATGACCCTACCTCTCTGCAGCACCAGGAAACTCTTTATTTGTCAGTCCGAGACTGGACTAACAGGCTAGACTGGACAACGATAACGAGATATTAATTTGACTTGGAGCTTATGATTCGATATTCAAATTTCCTTCTCAAGACGACAAATCCCCTTCTGCCCTTGTACTGTCTCAGGAATCCATTTGATACAAATAAATAATATTTTTGGGAATAACCATGCTCATGAGTTTAAGTCCCTCCATCTATGACTCCAAAAAAGGACGTAAAACTCCATTCATTTCATCCCCATCTATGACTACTGAGACACAACAAATAAACAACATGTACGTTCCAATTTGTTTTTCGATATTGATTCAACTTTTCTTGTATATCATTGAAGTCTTAATATTTATCGACTCAAAACAGTGTGTTAATTTCTTAATCTAATTTTAGATCCAACTGGTGGCTCTAAATGTCTGCGAGAGAAAGCCGAAGCCCTGGCGGCAATTGAACGGAAGAAAAATGACGAAGTTTTTGTACCAGCTTGTAATGATGACGGAACATTCGCTGAAGTCCAGTGCCATTCTGAAACCGGTTATTGTTGGTGTTTTACCAAAGATGGTCGACATATTCCAGGAACTTCTGTCAGTGGAAAAAGACCTAGATGCAGAGGTAGGCCAAAAATGAAAAAAAAATGATATCACACATTTACGTATTTCAATGACTAGACCTTTGGCCTAACTTCAAGGAGGATAACAAATAGGGATCAAACGGATCCTGTCTAACACCCAAAACCAAAACCTCAAGGCAATGATTTCATACATATAACAATAGGTTTTCGAGGATCAAATCTAACTGATTTAACCAGATTCAACGTTCCCATTTCAAGCTGAGTCGACTGAAATCTATCAATTTTCAAATCTTTTATCATTTTGCAACTGATTGACCTTGACAACCACGATACAGATTACAACAGTGCTGTGGTCAACTGTCATAGGGACTTGTTGAACACAGTCCACCGAGGACCCGTCACCTCCCAAAAATGAACAACAGGCATTTAATTGACTTACAGACGGGTCTCAGAATACAGGAGACCATATGTAAAAAAAAGGGACTTTCCCAGTGGAGGGCCCCCAACTCTAGTTGAACCACTGGCGACAACCGTTATACAGCTGATCATAGTGTTGATTCAATGGGACTGTATATCAGTCTTGCACATCTTGTTTTCATAAAACTCTTCAGACACAATGATATCAAAATGTGGTGATGTTCTAATCAGCTCGCCACAGGGAACAAATTACCAGATGCACGATTTGATTGTATCGTGGGTGTTAATGTCCATTTTAACCACAGAAACTGAGCTGAAATAAATGATCGCTACTTCTGGCACTTTGTACCTTATCAAGTTTTCATTTTATCTGACAATCTTCTCCATTCAAGAGGGGCGTTATCAACTGTAGCCACTTGTAATAGGCGTTAAAACTCGACATTGTGTACTATTTAATGCTCTGTTGGAATTTAACACTGAATGATAAACACATACTACACCTTTCTTATCCTCACTGATCAGAGAGTAACACAAAGGGCGATAATAGCTTCAGGTCATGTCGATCTTTCTGATTACAGACAACAATGGTTTGATTAAAATAAATAGCATTAGATACAATGAAAACAAGTCGTAATGTCAGATTGTTATCTAAATGGAAAAGTTACAATTTGTACAGTTTTATTCTTATCGAGTCTGTTAATCTAAAAACATGTTTTTGTGATACAAATGGTGAAATAGATCGAGTCTATGAATCTAAAACTATTTTTTGAGTTTCAGATTTTAAGATAGATGACATGGTTTATAGCTGGTTGACCTCGTATATCAAATTCTTTGCCAAAATGAAAGCAATTTGATTAAAATGCATATCAAGATTACTTCTTTCGTTCTTTCATACTTGGCTCTTCATTCGCCATTGAGTTTCATATAAATCGGAATGCCAAAAAAGAAGAAGAAAATCATTTTTAGATTTGCACAAGGTCAGACTGTGTTGTACCAATTAATGTGAATTGAGACTCAACCCCAGTCCGACCAGATTTTTCACAAACCGTATATCTCCAATCGTCTCTGGGTTGATGAAAATGATATATTTGTGATCAATTGCTCACAACCAGAGAAGTCGTTTAGTGTCCCTTTCTTTCCAAGCCGTTGTCTGACATAAATTAAGATTTTTAACTTGGCCTCTCCCTCATATTTTTGCACTATCAAGAATTACTGATATTGTTTATGTAATTTACAGGTAGAAAGAAAAGAAAACAGAAAGGTCGCTCCAGAAAAAGAAAAGGTAAAGTAAGAAAAAGTATGTTTACTAGACCACACCTTTAACCCCCCCCCCCCACCCTTCCCCTCTCACCCCTCACTCACTTAAAATACTTTTGACGATAATATAACCCGGCTAGTTCTCTGATCCATTACCAATAGCCTTGAAGGATCTCGAGCCATCACGAGAAATATCAATTTTTGCCCTACCTCTAAGTCTCTAACAAACAAGTTTATATGATTATAGCAATGTAGAAATATTAAAACAGAACGCTCTACAATTGTATATAGAATTAATTTAAACAGTGAAGCAATGGCAGAGCCAGGTTTACGTCCGCGGGGGCGGTGGGGGGGGGGGGGGATTTTAGCCCGAAAAACTTGCTTTCGGGGCCACGATGGGGAGGCGGGCGACTGCCCCCTCTGCTCCCCCCCTTTTGGCTCCGCCACTGCAGTGAAAATATTTTATAACTGATTATAGAAATGTATATTATATGTTCATGTTACTTAGACAATGTTGTGTTTTTCAGCATGTAACAGATCAGATAGACAGTCGTTTAACAGTGATCTAGTTCGTGTGTTCAGTGACGAGTACCGAAGGTGGACCAGTGTTCAGACGACAGTACCACCTTCTAGTGAGTATATATCTGAATCCTCGACCTGTACTGTTGTGAATAACACCTCTTGTGAGTTTAAAATTCAAAGATCTCTACAGGACATCACCTTTCTGATCCCCTTTTCTCCGTCAAAATCATTGCGAGGAAGAATTCGTCCAACTGACCTTAAACTGGTTTTCGGTGGGTTTACCTCAAATTCACCTTTTCATTAAGCCAAATCGATAAAGAAAAGTAAGACATTAACCTCCATTTCAACATGATTATTTCCAGAGGACGATAAGGGAGACACTGTCAACATTCAGAAGCAAATTGTCGACTGGAAATTCTCAGAACTGGACAGAAACAATGATGGATTACTGAGATTTAAAGAAATACGATCGTTTGCACGGATGGTTCGCAAACTGATCAAACCTCGTTCCTGTGCCAAAAGATTCTTAAAATATTGTGATTCTGATGGAAATAAAAGGATTGAGAAGAAAGAATGGACTCTGTGTCTCGGCGTTGATCTTAAATGTAGGTATAAACCATCTTTCA
Organism: Lottia gigantea; assembly: GCF_000327385.1. NCBI lineage: Eukaryota > Metazoa > Mollusca > Gastropoda > Lottiidae > Lottia > Lottia gigantea. Next base: position 238,985 of record NW_008710086.1, on the reverse strand, counting down.
TTTTTATTTCAAATCTGGGTCTTGTTTTCAAAACCTTACAATTTTCTTGTCTAGTTAACTTCTAGACATCTGATTGGACAATGGTATCACTCAATCAACCAATCAGAGTTCTTGTATGTATTTCTCAATTGTAATGGTTCTGAAAAAACAAGTAGAAATCTGATTGGACAATGGTATCACTGAAAATAATATCAACCAATCAGAGTTCTTGTATGTATTTCTCAATCGTAATGGTTCTGAAAATAGTCTAGAAATCTGATTGGTCAATGGTATCACTGTATTAAACATCAACCAATCAAAGTTCTTGTATGTTTATCTCAATCTTAATGGTTCTGAAAATAGCTCGAAATCTGATTGGTCAATATGTACAATCAGTGATAATTAGTTATAAAGATATTCATGTCCAAACAACTTAATCAGAAAGACAATATCATGATATCCAAACGTACCATATTGTTTAACTGTTTAACGCTTTGTGCTTCGTGCTTTGGCTGTATCCTAGCTTTCTGTATGATGTCTTGAACCCAATATATCCCTGCTCTGCTGGCTGAAAACTTGCAAACTGTAATAATTGTTATCTGAGAATCATCGTTGTGGAAGATCTACTCGTAACTCTTGAGAACTGTAGATGTTTCAGTCGCAGGCTGTGCTGTCAATGTGATCACTTGTTATTGATTCTGCTTTTTGGTAACGGGCACCTGTTTCTATAATAATATAATGCTTTTTTTCTAAGACCTTCATTTCTTGCTAACAAAATACAAGGCTTGTCTACACTGTCTAATTTTAATCTTAAAAATAAGTTTAGATAGCTCATCTGAAACCTGAAAACTGAAAACTTTGCGATCCTGAATATTGTTCATTTGGATTTTGTCCTTGTCGTCCCTTTCAGAGAATTCGAAAAACTATGAATACCAATATACTTTGAAAAAATGTTACTTCATGGTGATTTACCTTACGATTTATAACTGACAAGCTATCCTTTTATATCAGAACCGACAGAATGTAAAAATCTCAGAGTAGACAAGCCTTCTCATTTCTTCTCCTTCATCAGAATTAAATTACAATATCACAGGGACTCGATTATAACATCACAGGGACTTGATACAATCTCGAGGTCACTGTTCAGGGGAGATAACTGGTGTTGCTGTGAGTTCAGCTACTTCCGGTAGTTAGTAAGTGTAGTATATATCTTCTATAGTTATCTTTTTTTAAACGTGCTTCTCATATCAACTTTCGCTTTCGATTTATCTACCTTGCCTCTCCTATTATACAAAACTTTGGCTATGGTGGTTGGACCTTTGGCTTTTCTCTCGAGCTTCTTGAAGCCTCTTTCTCTGAGCCTTAATCTACATACTCAATACTTTCGTAGTGAAATATATAGGCTAGTAACTGCTATATATTCTGTATTGCGCTAACAGTCAAGCTATAGAGTACATTATACAGAAGTGATTAACTTCATGAGCTGAATAGCTGACAACGTTGATATCATATTGGTCCTACAAGCCCAAATTTTGAGGATGCAAAAAACCAAGCATCTTTATAAGCCAAATTAAGATATGTTGCTGGTAGTACATACTGCATTTCCACGTCATAGATCACGTGATATAAAAGATAACTGACAGAAGATATATGCTCAATCTATTTATAGTTTCATTTCAATTGTTCGTCTCTCTGAACTCAGATGGCCAGGCGGAAGATTCACCGTTAGATGTCGTGGGAAGAAATGAAGGTACTTCCGGTTTGTTGCTTTACTTTCATTTTATTGAATTGTGCTGAAAGTTTGCTGTGGCCTTCCCTCGGTCAGAATACTGGCCTCGTTTCCCCAAAGTCTGAAATTAAGAAAACTTTTTTGTTTTAAACGGGGTTCAGTTTCTAAAATGCTCACGAAAACTATGACCGGGGAGTAAATCGGTTATACTCTTACTTTGACGACAGTAGTCACCATCGTAATGATAAATGTACACCAGAATATAATAACCGAAATGGTTCTATGTTGTATTTAACTTTCATCACAATTCATCGTGCATGTGACCTTGATATTCCCTCGGACCCCGTTTCTCAAAATATCGTAGATTAACATACGAGCATAAACGTTATACCTCAATGAGTTGATAACTTAAAAAATAACGCTTTTTCTTGACTTAACGTGTAAGTTTAGTCGTACGGACTTTTGAGAAAAGGGGTCCTGATATCCCAATCAGCTTTGATTGATTCTTGTTGCATTTTGTTGGAGTATCTGTTGTATTCATTGACTTTGTTTGTTTCTTGTAATGCTGATTGTTACTCTACCATACGCCTTCTAGGAATACCTACCCCAAATCCCTACCCTGCATGCATGAAATTACCCTTATTCCAGCATCTGGTATTAAAACTCAGCCATTATCAACAGGAAGTAAAACTGTATTTCACCTTGTTCAGAATTAGATCCATTACACCAAAATGTTATGGTCTTGTCTAATATTCATTTGTATGGACCACAAATTTGCATACAACAGACTCAATAGTATAATTATAATAGCTGTCGTCAAAATTGTAATGTCAAAGGTCAAAGGTCAAAAATCGAAATTTTATTATTTTGACTTCTTTTGTTTAAAGACAAAATCTTACCATTTGTAATACAATTTTTCGCGCCAATTGTGAACTTCCGGTATTGTCGTTGTATTATCACCAGTCAAAACATCCCTTCACCAAAAATAGAACTGCACCATCGAACATTAGTCGTTTGATCATGGATTCGGAGAATGCACATGTACGTGTGATCTGAATTGTTGCATTACATAGAAAACTTCGCACCAACCCTAGTTTGTTAGCAGCTTTTTTTTTGCTTGGAAGATGGTTGCACAATCTAACTTCCCAGCACGATCATTTACACGTTCATTTCATGCATGATGGTGTTTGCATGAACTATTTTTGAACTATTTGTGTGCATGTATAAGCCCGCAGCTGCATGTTTGCTGTAGAATGGAACTATAGTCAATATGACTGACAAATTTTGAAGCAAAGTGCCTATTGTACCAGGAGCCCTGGCTGGATTGAAGAAAGCTTTTGTAATTGTGTATGCAATAATCGAGAATTCATTTGCATCATCGTACATAACTCGGTAAAGCTCATCAAAGTTCAGTGAAAGAAGAAAACTAATTATTATAATGTCGCATCGTAAAATTTAAATCAACATCGAATAAGGAACTTTGTAGACGCTGTAGAAATAGGATAATACAAACCGAGAGTTTAATTCATTGATACAAGCATGATAATATTTCAAAGGCGGGTAAGGGTGGGTCAAAAATTTGGGTGAGATAAAATTGTAATAAAGTAGAGAATATCTTGCTTTAGGAGAGTCCACATTTGCTTATGCCTTAAGGGTAATGAAGTGGTATGGTTCTGGTATCGACAGCCGTTTACTTGTAGTGATTTGTGCTTGTGCTTCGTAATGGAAAAGGTTATTTTATATGATTAGCAAATAGAGTGCTGAATGCTTCTAGAGTCTAGTTGGTTATATCGCTGACTATGATGCGTGTATACGGTATTGAATTAAAATTTGTCATGGAAGAACGTCGACGAGCATTTTAAGAAAAAGTAAAAGTAATTATCCACCCCCCGAATTATATCAACGCAATAACAATCTGTTCACAAGATTAAAAACTAAACTGAATTTATTTCTCTTGTAATCAAAGTTGATGCATTACGTCTACCATGGAAATCTTCACTTCCGTCAGCCTCGCTGACTCATTCGACGCCATCACGAAAAGAAGATCCATTTGTGAAGAAAGGTTATTCTCCATTTTTAACACCCACCAATAATTTCGGTTAGAATCTTCTATTTTCATATTTCACTTCAATAGATCGTCATAGAATTATTTATTCAACACGTCAAGCATTTATCTAATTACGCTATAACGTTACTGGCGGGTGACGTCATAGTTCATCTTATCGCGCTATTACGTTATCTGCAGGTACCCGCTTTTTAGATCAAAACAAGTAAATCATTTTATCAAAAGGAATTCTTTAACGTCTCTTCTTTATAATTCTATGGCGATCTGTTGGTAGGACTTACTCTTAGTATAACCACCACAAATCAACACAGTGGCGCTGTAGTGCATCCGGCTTTCGGACAAAATCTAGTAGTAACTTGCATTTAGTTTGTCATTGGAAGTGGGTTTTTATAATTTTGCTTGTTTGCCAATCGGTAAGTAGCTTTGAATAGAATTTCTTAAAAATCGGTTTGGCTGTAACACACAAACACGCTTGATTTGCACCCATTGTCGATGGATGGAGCGAAGTTGGTGAATAATGGAAAGATAAGGTCGGGTAAACAGCCAAGACAATGAAGATTTTGGTGGTTTTCCTAAGAATATTGGTCCTCAAGTCAATTTGAACGGATTGTTCCTCTAAAAAATCATGAGAAGGGGATAGAATACCAAAATGATGACTATTAAACTTCATCTTATACCTTGACTGCAATAGTCAACTTTCTTGTATCACCAAAGTTGCAACAATTTAGTCGGATGTAAGTTAGCGAATACAGCCAATCACAAACATCGACAGAAAGTCTGTAAACAATAAGTCATAAGGTTAACAGTCTTTCTGTCAAAGGCTATACTTGGATGTATTCACAATCCAATCAAATCGCTCCATTTACAATCGTCCATGATACAGGCATGGTGGCTATTGCAATCAAGGTATAAGACAGGGCTCGTAATAGCTTGGAAATATTCGTTCAGTAAGGATATAAGGACTGAAACGGAAACGGTTGTCGGTTTTGTTTCATAAAAGAAACAACTTCATTGTTAGAGGTATCGCATGCTGAATAGTCAAATAGAAATTTGCTTTTCTTATCAGAATCCCGAAGTTGTATGGATGAACAAAAAGTAGCTAAATTAAACCATCGTAATGAACCACAAGCTAATATCTATATACCGCGATGTACGGAAGATGGAAACTGGGATAAAGCTCAGTGCCATGAGGCCACCCAGTATTGCTGGTGCGTGGAGACCGTTAAGGGTACCCCCATACCGGGTACCTCCACCTATAAACAGGAACCCAACTGTACCATGCAACCTGAACGGGAAATGAAAGGTGAGCCATGATTATTCAAATTATAGATTGGACGGGATTACAAGAGAACACTTGTTTGATATCAAAACAAAGATTTTCTCCCCTTGTTGGGTATGGTTAAGCTATTCCATCTCTAAATCCATCTATTAAGTCTGCAGGGGGTAATGAATAGTTAGGATGGACTGGGAAGGGGGGGGGGGGGGGTATAAAAAGTATTGGTTAACACAATCTTACTAGCTAAAACAAAATAACCAAGTAAAACAGATACTCGGGCTCTTGATTTTCTTCAGCAATCTGACATAAACTGTATCTGATTATCATAAAACATCTGTAAGTAGTCATAGCTTTTATTTTAGGTTGTCCGTTTCAACAGAAGAGAAAATTTCTGATGGATTTGATGTCGGACCTGGCCGCGGAAATGGCTAAAATTAGAGGCAATAATAGCATTAATACGTAAGTTTAGATTTTATTCTTTTATGTTCATTCCTGTAATAGGATGAATTCCAACTAGTTTACTAAATCCGAAATTGTTTTAGGTATGTAGGTTTGTTAAAACGAAATCTCTTTAAGAGAGTCCACATAGCAAATATGGTTTATTTGGTACCTAGAGTTGTCAAGTTGACATCCATTATGTTCATTCTTTCAAGCACGCAATACTATTCAGAGAGTCCACATAGCTAATCAAGTATCGTTATTATTATGTTTGTGGACGCGACCTTCCTTTCAGAGAATCCTCAAAGCTATTAATTTTTATTTGATATTTAGGTTTGTCACTTCGAGATCTCTTTCAGAGAGTCCACATAGCTAATATGGTATTTATGTTTGTCACCTCGACATCCCTTCAGAGAGTCCATAATGTTTTGTATTTTGTTTTATCAACGAAGCATCTCATTCGGAGAGACTGCACATTCATAGCTGAATATTGTTAAACCTGTTTGACATACTGATAGATACAGTATAATATTAAATATTAATCGTTTTATGTCCAGGATTAGGGATAATTTCATATTTGACGAACCTTGTGAAACTGTGTTTTTATCGCTTCACGTCCTTATTCGGTTGAGATTGCATGAAAAGGGATATAACGTACTTTGTTTTGAAAGAATGTGCACACCTGTGGATTGCGAGTAAAAACACCTTTTGTTTGTGTGTTCAGATTATTCACGTTTTATCTAGGATCAATCAAACTGTGATGAAAGCGATTAATAATTCTATTCATGAGACTGCATATTTGTGGACAATACCTGGTATTGTATAAGACGATGTGGGCTGTATACTCTACAGATTAAAGTTTTAGTGGTTCAGTCAACTCGACCCTGTGAACAGCTAATTCATTTTAACTTCATTGCAAAAATACCTGTACCTAATAATTAGGGCACTTAAAAAGGATATTTAAACGAGCTATACCATTTTAGTTTTCCAAATAGAAAATTACCACTTAAATTAATTACCATTTAAAACTCTTAAATTAAACACGACAATTCCAAATGTAAAGTCTGTTTCGACAAGTTTCACAGTCCACAAGGTCAGACAATCAGTCGTGTTGTTAGTGATAGGTATTCTATGCGTCTAATTTCCCCTATTGATGATGATCAGTATTGGAAAGTCTTGAACTAAATTAAAAAATCCAGATTGGGATCCGTCAATAATTTGAACAAACGAGGTATTGATTCGACTGATTGTGGGACTAATTTAGATAAGGCTATGCTCATTCGATCTGGCTAGACCCCTTTTATGATAAATAACTTATTGATAGACGAATAAAAATAACAGATTATGAAAAATGTTTATGTCATAATAAATTTCATTCAATACCCCTGGCCTTTAGATCTCACACACCTGGCTTGCATTAAAATTTAAAAGTGTTGCAATGAATATCTTTAAGAAAGTGCCCTTTATATTGCTATACCATGTCATCATGAACATCACTGTTAAAAATATAAATATATCAATAGTTAGTATATCTGTCTCAAATTCACGATGATAATTTAAAAGAACGCCTATCTGATAATAGTTTATAATGGGTCAATTTGAAATATTTTATAAGTCGTTTATAAGTTACATACTAGGTCAGTAAATGAGCTGAAATACTGATGTCTTGTGATAAAGACCGTCGCACACTGACCAATCTTCTGAAGGAACCGTGTATGATTTTGTGAGAGTTTACAATTATCTGGACGCGTAGTTAGGAGTGCATCTATCAGTCTACTGCAGAGAACCGTCATGTCATGAGAAAGTGGTACGTTCCTGGAATACCTTTGCCTTACTTTTGAACTTGACCCCGACAAAACGACCAAATCACCCCTACATTAGTCGACAATGATCGTCAGAATGTCTTTCTATCAAACGATAACGTGCCAGATATTTCACGATAACTTCCAATAATTTACGTCGAATAAAATCGCCAAGTGTGCATTGGACTTTAGGTTAATTTTAAGCGGAATAAATCAAATTGAGTGCCCTTTTCGCTCATCAATCGAATGAAGTAACGAGGTAGTTTGATATGAATATTATTTGACAGTAGTTATATAGAAACTGTTAGAAACACGTGTCAGGTGTGACGAGTAGGGATTTGTAATGTTTATTGTAAGGATTAGGGAGGATTATCGACAAAAGAAAACTTTTCTTTACAACACGATTAATAGTACATAGCCAACTCACTCTTGACGATATGATTAGTGTGGGATTGTTGATATAGGGGATCCTTAGCGAGGCGGGGCATGCTTAATCTTTATTGCATATTGGGCAAAGCTGCACATTTTCACGAGGAGTGCAACACCCGGTTAATGAATATGATAAGTAGGAAAGTTCCTATTGCTGGGAGCCGTGACGTCACGACAGGGCAGAAATTTGCAATATTGGGTTTGAATTATATACAGATACATACATAGCTTTATCTTTGAAAATATATGAAGAATTTTTGATGTGATGTGTATATTTGTTTGTACATTGTTTTGAAATAAATACTTTTTAAACTATATGAAGAATTTTTTAGCCGTTGGTAGTATTTGATTTATTAATTTTGACGATTGTGGTATAATTTTATTGCTGCAGTAAGTTACATTGTCTAATGCAGTTATATCATTTAGGTTTTTTAACCTTACGTTTAACCCTACGTATATTGCATATTATTTCTTTGCCTACAATCTCAGGTCTTTAAGTCCACTTTGTATTAAAGCCACGAGTCTTGAATATTTGTAACTAGTCTTCAGAACTATTAAAAATGTACGAAAATTCTCTAATTCTTGTTATTCTCTCATCTGAATTTAATATTCGACTTTGACATTGGTTAATAATTACACTTGATTTCATTTATCAACTTTATTTTCCTGGACTGAGTACATTCTTTGAAAGAAACAAGTTTTGGCTATATTTGTCTGATAACTGATGGTACAGGAAGTATATCCGGTAAAAAGGACCAGTCGTCCTGTGAAGATGTTGTATTAAGGTGATATTAGTATTATGTAAGGATGTGATAGACCAGTGTTATATTTCAACACAGTACCTCTAGACTGTTGTTCTTATTGTTTGAAGTAAAGTTATTGTCCGGTTAAGGTCTAGCCGAGATATTGATTAACAGGGACATTGAACAAGTTCATTTGGTTTCTCCTTATTTTTTTTTCTCACTTAGTCCGGTTACAGCCAAGCTGATTACCTTACTTCCCACTTCTTAGATGTAATCTGTACAAACGTTGTATTATATTGTTTATATTTTTAGCGTCCCCCACGATACCAGTGTACCAATGAGTGATAGAATTGCTCAATGGAAGTTGTCTCGAGAGAAAGTGGCGGAATGGAAACTGGATCATCTAGACACCAACAGAAATAGGGTAAATACTTCAAATATCATGAAGGAAATTTTATGGTCGTTATGGAGAACTTGATAAATATAATAAATCTGCTTCTGGCATTTTGAATTGATCTGGTTACATCTCATGATTTTGACCATGCTTACTCTTTTCGAAACACCTGATCGTACTTCTCTTTGGAGGAGTTCACTACTATACAACTTTAACCATTCTTTAACCAGATTTTTGATAAACGGAATTGTCTTGCTTGCATAGATTTTTATTATGAAAATATTGAATTTATTACAAATTAATAATCAGGATACAGTAACAACCAGTTCTCTAGTCTCTTATTATGGTTTATTTTGAATATAATAAGATCGTGTATGATCAGAGCATTCTATAAATGAAACGTTAACGAGTATATTCGACTATTTACGTGTATATTCGAATCTTTCGGGAAAATAATATACAATAGCGACCAGTTCTCTATGATATATTTACTGCTTGTTTTATTATGAATATCTGATAAAACTGTATTTTATGATGGTCAACTACTTTCAGGTTTTAGAGCGGAAAGAATGGAAGAAATTTAGGAAAACTAATTTAAAAGATAAAAAATACCCCAGAAAATGCCGGCGTAATTTTCTGCGGTTTTGTGATATAGATAGTAATAAACAGGTGACAATGGACGAGTGGAAGGATTGTATGGGGTTAAATCGTAAGTAGTCGGATTTCAAGGGGTTAATTTCGTCCAGTATATTTGAAGTATTGTTGAAATATAACACACATGTAGGGTTTAGGTGGACAGGGGACAAATTATGACGAATGAAGAAAGTTGTATTTGTTACAATTTAGCCGTCCTATTGTTTGTAAAGCTCTGACCATTCCGGTCTATAGAGAACACTTATAGCTTCATTTACATCATTCTAATTTAAACCTAGGTTTGATTCTTGAAAGATATAAGAAAAATGTGACAAGAAATGATATTCTAGAGTTACAATCCTTTTGCATTCTGTTTTTAATTTGTTTTAAAGAATTTAATGGTTATAACATGCAATATTTCAAGTTTTTCAAATGCAGATAAATTCTAAACTTGTTCTGATCATTTTTTTTTTAGAAAATTACTACAATAGTTTACCTGCCAATCCTCAGCGAACAGGTAAAAATCCTTTCAGAGAGTACCTTCAAGATTAGGCTACACGACCCTTCAGACTAGGGTACAGTACCCTTCCGACTGAGGTACCCGACTCTTCAGACTAGGGTGACTACCGGATATGACGTGTGATTGTGGTGATATCCAGAGCTTTAAATGTTAAAGAAACTACGATTCAAGTGCCAAAGACCAATTTTAGGATTTAAATGTTTTGTGTATATTAATGTTGTGTTCGCTAGTATATTCTTTCTTATCTGCTTATCCACGTGGAGAAAACCGACATATACCCATCCAAACCGACATATACCCATCCAAACCGACATATACTTATCCAAACCGAGATATACCTATCCAAACCGACATATACCAATCCAAACTGAGATATACCTATCCAAACGAACCTATACCAATCCAAACCGACATAAACCCATCCAGATCGACATACCCCTTATTCAATATGCTTATCTAAACTGGGATGCTCTCATCTAGGCTGACATGAACCTATTCAATCAACAACCCTAACCGACAGATATGTACCAACCGCAATCCATAGGATGAATTGAAAATCTGGTGAACATTAAAAACACCCGATGGCATTTTGCATCTGGCGTTTTCATTTCGGTATCCTTTCATAGCGTCTACCGCGATGATAATGTTTTTATGGTATTTAGTTTAACTCGACATCCCGTTGAAGAGTCTACTAAGTTAATGATGGTTCATTGTTGTTATTTACTGCATCCATAGCTCTCTATCTAAACCTGTTAACAGAAAGTTTATTACTATGTAATATCGTCGTTAAAGTTGATTCATCAATGAGGTAGTGTTGTCGGTCGATTATTATTTTATTTTAGTGGACAATCATTTGCTTTAGCCGCTAGGTAGGATTGCTATAAAGGAGGTTTTTTTTAGCTTACAAGATTACCAGTGAATAAAGTCGTAGGGCCGTTATTCGTGAATGTCCCGGATGATTTCAGCAACAGATTCGAAGCCGTGTTTGGTGTTTTATATCCAAAATTGTCGTTTCAAGGCATAATTTTATTGTGTTTTTAAATTACCCCACAACATATTTAGTGTAGGATTGTTAATGTATCGAACACTTAAGGCATGCAGTTTAAAATAGTCTCTTGTTCCCGTATCTTCAAGTTGATTGTCTACATCCTCTATCAATCTAGGAAATAATTTAACTGTTTGGAATTGTGTAAACTATCTCTGTCGGACTGTAATTGACAATAGAAATGAATTAATTAAATATGAACACTGTTATAGATAATCTTTCAAAGGCATATTAGAAGCACAGGTTATAGATAAATAAGACAATTTTATGGATTCATACTTCTAGGATATGTGGGAACCACATTGAAACGTTGAAGTAAGAAATATTCTAGAAGTATCTATCTATATAATTGTCTTATTTAACTGTTATAAATACTATTATTAACTCTTTTCTAGATTTTAGTAACGTTTCAAATCACATGTATCTCTATAATAGTGTTATTATTTAATTAATATTCTCTCTACTTCTAATTGTTATTTTAAGATGATTGTGATGTGTTTATATAATCAACTATATGTTAATTAAGTCAATCAAATTGACGAACATTTGTACAAATTATAATATAATAAAATATATTAACTATTGTTTTAAATGAGACTAGAATATCACGGCGTTTCTTTTCTTTTCTTTTCATTCGCTTCCTCAATAACCTGAAGTTCCAGTGTCTTGTCCCGATGTAGGTCGTAACCCGCGATTAGATGTAGTACGGTGTCTAGTGAGGTGTACGGCGCTGAATAATCGATACAGTAGAAAATAGAAGAAATGAACGCACGAGCTACGGGTCTGAACACGGTGCAGACATAATTAACATCTACTGTTTTCTACTGTATCAATAATCACGCAACGAACACCGGACCTCGTCTATTCACAACTTTAACCTTAAGATTGTTTATATCATCGTGTTGTTTTCAATGTGCATAGAATTCTACTAACGGACCATAACTGTAACATTTCACTTCTCACACCCGTATAACTGGCAAGAGGGAACAGAGCTGCAGACTCAGGGGTGTATTTAGAATATGCCCGAGGAGAGGGCAAAAAAGAGAGGCAAGTCCCAGAATGACAACGGATTTCAGATGGTCTGTGATGATTTAGAGGGTTTAATTTTCATTTCTTAATAAACAAAATCACAGATCCAAGGGACGTGGGAGGCCAGACACCAAAGCCCTACGCTTAAATACACAGTATACAGTGACCACTATAGTAGAGTTATATCAATCAATTTGTTTACAAATATATTATATATTTTAATAAATCAAGACAATACAAAAACAAGAAATTAGTTGATAATTCATAAAAACCTTTTGTCCATCCATCATGAATATCAACACAGTATAGTCTATCGGTTGTCTGATTGGTCAAACACTGGAATTGTTGTTGAATCTAGTTTCATTAGCTAATCAGATATGTTTAAGTTACCGTCATCTGATTGGTCAATCACTCAAATTAATATTATTAGCCAATCAGATAAGTGTATCGTATGTCTTAGTAAAATGTTCCTGTCATTTGATTGGTCAATCACTCAAATTAATATTATTAGCCAATCAGATAAGTGTATCGTATGTCTTAGTAAAAATGTTCCAGTCATTTGATTGGTCAATCACTCAAAATTAATATCATTAGCCAATCAGATAAGTGTATCGTATGTCTTAGTAAAAAAATGTTCCAGTCATTTGATTGGTCAATCACTCAAATTAATATTATTAGCCAATCAGATAAGTGTATCGTATGTCTTAGTAAAATGTTCCTGTCATTTGATTGGTCAATCACTCAAACTGATTTTAATTCAGTATTTTCACCAATCGAGTTTCATTATCCAATCAGATCAGTTCATTTCACCAAAACTGATTTTATATTCCGCTCATGTATTTCCCCAATGAAGTTTAAAATTTAACAATTGACAAGGAGGTTAAATTAATTTAAATTGGGGGTTTTCTTGAATTTATAAACAAAGAGAGCTATAATATAAGGAATGATAGTAGTTAAAAACATCCAGCCTATATTCTCGTCTATTCGGTCTACAGCATGAGGGAAATTTCTCTCTAAATACGCTTCACCATCTCGATAGTTACACATCTCATCTAAAAAAAATCATAAAACAAAATTCTTCATCAATGTGTGTAACGAAACCCATTGACATCCAACTTATGAAATTCTAGTGCTTCACATAGAGACCATTATCAAGCTTGAAGGTGAATAAAAAGACAATTTATCATTGATTTCAGAAGTTTGGCATCCGAACGGAACTAGTTAAAGATGTGTGAGGGTTCCTGGAAAAGTTTGAAATTTAAGGCGATTTTGGAAATAACATTTTTCCATTTTTGTAAGGCCTGAAGGGCAAGACCACGCCACCCCACTAGTAACACATTTTCTATTTGTTAAGGATCGAGGGCAAGCTCCACCCCACCCCAATGGTAATAAACTTACCACTATCACAAGTTATATTAATATTAGTATATTCATTATACACTATTCTCTCTACACCGTATTTTACTGGAGTGATATAAGCTATCCAACTCAAGGAATCTGGTAACTCATCTGTCGGCCTGAAATATTTAAGATGGTTAAAATATATTGTACCAATATACATGTAGATCAGCAATTGAAAGAGCTAAGTTCACGGGCCCCACCTCTCAGAATGGAGGAGAGCCTATGCATATGAGAGCTTTTGGGGGAAGCGCCCGATCCACTCAACTCTCTCATCCACTCATCTAGTTGAGCCACTGCAAACTGCACCCTAAAGCCAAAGAGTATTTGCGATAAATTTTTGAATTTCAACCATCGTTAGACATGAAACATTACCTGCTATAATTGTACTCCGATACATATATGGTAAATATCTTTTGATTCTATATAATATAAAGGTTCATAGAATATAAAATCTTAACTAAGTTATATTAAATCAAAATATACTATACCTGAGTAGTCCGCTAGAAATGATGGAACTTAAAGCTATACCCAATGTCATCCCCATGTTTACCAAGTTAAAATCATAGACCAATCTTAACGCTATCAGCACCAAGGCCTCGACAGCGAAACATATCAACAAATTCACCCCGACAAACTGAGCAAAATACCCGAAATCTGAATACAGACCACAGGCCCTGAAATTACATCATATATTCAAATAGAATTGATAATTTTCTTCACCTGATATTCACTGGTTTCTGATTAAAGGCGGGCTAAAACAACTCTGACCCTAGCCGGCAACTCTGGCCCTACTCGAATTGGATATCGGCTTAAAATACCAAAATATCGCGCCTTCATCACGTTTGAGCGAGGGGTAGGGCTAGATTTTTTGGGGCTATCCGGACCTTTAAAAACAACCATGATCATTTTTACTCATGCCTCGTTCCAACACCTAACAGGTCTTCAAAGGCTCTGTACACAAATGCTCAGTACACAAAGGCTCTATAAATTGTTGAAACGTTGTGTACAATAAAACCCAAGAGTAGTATGTCATAGAACTAGGTTCTGTTAACATTTATGTATAGGACAATATGACGTAAAACTCCACTAATTCAATAACTAACTTACCAATAAGCTAGAACACCAGCTAATGTTAAACTGATGATATGAAATGGTAGGGTATGTAAGATATAGGCCAATAAAAAATGCCAACTTTTATAAAACCCATCACGAGTTTCTCGATAACTTATATCTCTCATTGCTGGAACTGAAACGAAACAATATTTCTATGAATCAAATAGTGAGAGGTCGAGTAGGTGCCACAGGGGGCTAAGCCAAGACAGCCCCTTTTTTGTTGGTCGTGCCCCCACCCGATAGCAGATCCCATGAGATGTTTTAAATCGCCAGTTTTGTGGTCTTTCTTGGATATTCTCAAAAACATAAGAATATATTTTTATTGGAGCACTGAAGTTATTTTTCTAGAATAAGTCCCCTGATCCCTTATTAAAAGTTGTGTACAACAGTGGCAAGACAGAAATTGTTTGATACTTACATAAGAATATATTGAGTAGGAAACCCTCCATATGAGCACAAGTAATTATCTGGTAAATCAGACCAGTTCTGTTCTGTATACCTCGCTGATTATTCTCCAGAGAACCGATCAGAATTACTGCCAGACAAATCATTGAAAACCCTCCAAATATTCTCGTTTTAAAGTTGGGTTTGTCGCGATACAAGTTTAGATTCATTCGTCTGAAAGAATCAATCTTCGGATGTACATTCATATTTCTGTTCGATTATAAATAACCCTATGTTAGCCGAAGATAACAATCCCGTGTGCTACAGGCTGTGCACGTTAAAGATACCTCGACAGTTGGAAATCGAATAAGAGCAGGCTTATGCTGCTGTCCTGGCAAAATTTCCCTCATTGCACCCTGCATGGCGTCTTTATTGGCCGACATGGTGCAGAAAAATAGGACGTAAAACTCCATTCATATCATTTCATTTTTTTTGCAGAAGATAACGAATCTTTTTGAATTCGTCTAAAAACCAATATAATTTTTTTTGAATTTCTGGTACCTGGCTTCATTTGCCTTGGTGAATTTTGTGAATTAATAAACATAAACATTCTCGGCCTTGTTTCGTTCCCCTACGTCTATTCGAACCATAGAATATGTGACACTTGCCTTTTGAAGACGTTCGATCAGGGTTTGTTTTCCTACGTCTATCGTTGGTGAATGTTAGTGATACCTACTTGTACATGGTCCAGATGGTTCGAAGGGTGCCGGGATTCTGACGTTCTTTAGAAGCAGGGAAGGCGATATATTTAGGGACTTTCTGACTGTCGTTCATGGAAGCCACCATGGCGTCGTGTTGGGGAGAATCACGATAGGCCATGATTAGATCCTGTATCCGAGTCTTGGTGTCTTCTTCTATCTTCTTTGTTCGTCTATCGATACTACATACATCAACTAGTAATATAATAAATAACATAATATACTATGTCGACTCTCTGAAAGGGATGATCAGTTGACAAACCAAATGAGACCAATGGGATCCTATGTCCCCACCCTATCATTGATCAATATCTTAACGGATTTGTGTTTTTAAATTTAATAGTATCAAAATAAATATCTTGTAAAAGAAATCGTTCAAAATTTTATTAGTAAATGGAATCATCGGGGTCCTTAACTGTGACTTGAAATCACGTACGATGGTCTTCCACCTTCAACCCACCACCCCCACCACCCTCAGCATGCATCTGATTTAAACAGTATACCTTTAAAAACAAATTATACTTGTACTGTTTCATAAGTACGATTAGAATTTGTGTCTTTCTAAACACGACGTTTCGACAAGATTCCACTGGGCGATATCAATCTATACTTACTGTAGTTATCTAGCGGGTTGGCATAAGCAGGACAGGGGAAGTTCAGCCTTGTAAAATGGGGGACCAGTTCATCAGCTCGTCCAAAATACACCAGCTCCCCCTGACACAGGATGGCAACCTGATCGAAATACTGGAAGATATCTGAACGCGGTTGATGAATTGTCATTAGAACTAGTTTCCCTGCTCGAGAGATATCGTTGATATTTTTAGTCAGATATCGAGCTGTAAAACTATCTAGTCCAGTTGTTGGTTCGTCCAGGATTAAAATTTCTGAAATAGAAACAGAAATGGAATCGTGCGAGATTACTCTCTGGTCCCGACCTATCTTATAGAAAGTAAAACGTTATTAAATACTTTAACCATTTAAAGACTACGTGACAGACGCAAAGTAAAAGGTGTCCCGAAAGCCACTAGCAACCAGCCTTCTATTTAAAAAATCTCTACAAACCTGGATCTTTAAGAAGTTGTACAGCTATTGATACTCGTCTCTTCTCTCCCCCTGACAGGCCTCGTATTACAGCGCCACCTATCAACGAGTCGGCAACTTTTATCAGTCCCATCTCTAGTATGACTTTATCAACCTAAATGATACCAAAAATACAAGATAAATAAAAAGCCCCATGTTTGCATCTGCATCATAGACAGAATGAAAATTCCGAGGATGCTTTCTCGAAAATGGTCTAAAACACTAGCGACTTCACAGACAGAAGCAGTTTTAGCAAATGATTAGCTATAAAGTCGTTTACCTTCTTCTCTCGAGCAGTTCTGGACATTTTCCTGGGCAGACAGAAATTAGCTGTATATCTAAGAGATTCTCTGACTGTAAGATGTGAGAAGAGTCGGTCAGCCTGCATGACGTAGCTAGTACAACTCTTCATCAGGTTCTGGTCACATCTATAATTTTTAAAATAGATATCCCCCATCACCTGACCGTCACATCTTTGTGATACTACGTCTAACAGTGAAGTTTTGCCGGATCCTGAAAAAAGTCAAATACTACCGTCAGTCAGTGACCCCAAGTGGGAAATATTACATCCCCAACCCTGAAATATTTGACTGTTGACGATAAAATTTTGCGGAATTATTATCTAATTTAAATTAAATTGGAGCCAACACATCCCTTAAAGTAGCTCAGTTCCATGCCCCCTCCCCCCCCACCCCCTCCTTTTAGAAACTTACCAGAGCTTCCAATAATAGCGGTGACCTCTCCACTATTTAAACTCATGTCGATATTCTTCAGAACAGTTTTCTCTACGGTGGGTCGAAAACACAAACCCTCATACCACGCCCCTTGGGTTTCCTTAACTTTATAAGACAAATTAACGATGTTGAGACGAGCAGCTTGAGATGTGGCTGTAGGATCTAACATCACTGGTTTGTTAGAGCAGTAGCTCGGTTTGTAGTCGACTATTGGTGTCGTCTCCATCTTGGCTAGTACTGGCTACCCTAAAATTAGAAAGGTTTTCAATGAACCGCTTTTGATTTATTGCCCTTGATTAAGACGAAAAACGTCAAGATTGATCGTGATAATTTTATGAAACGAAACCTGTTTTTAACACCAACAAAAAAATTTAAACCTCACCAACGATGTGATTGATACGTCCTCCACTCTGTATTCTGTTTTACTGTGGGTTGAAATGACCAACAATCATACGTTAATTACTGAATTATAATTAATACAAATTAATCGCCTGAATCGGGCACCAGCCTGTATCAAACAGGTCGCTAGGTGTGGATTATTCAACTACCCTAAAATACTTCGTCATTTTATATTCACTAGCTGGTGACAGCAACCACGTAAGTTCGTTTTATTTCATTTAGATGTACACAGATATTTTGTACTTTTACGAACTCAAATTTCTACTATTACACATTCACTGGTTTGTAAAATAATAAATTTGCTCCGATAGATCGATATTTGAGGATGTTTAACAAAAATTCTCATCGCGCAAACCATTGAAAGTGTAATTTTTGCAAAAATTTGAGAAAATCTCAGTTATAGTTGCTACATTGTTCATTAATATTAAAATAAATTTATTCAACAAACCTATTTCTTAGGGAATTACAAACTCTTGATATGTTTTTAGGCGCCAATATTTGTAAATAATATTATGATTAATCTACAAATGGGAAAACCCAGTTTAATTGCTTAATCGTAGGAATCATATCTTTAATATGGAATTGATTACGTCATTATCCTGGAGAAAACTGATACAGACTAGTGTTTAAGAAAGAGATTCCATCATCAGTACCAAATACATTGGAAATGAACGTAAAAATATTGGAAAGATAGTATAGTATTGAGTAAGGGGAGGTAATTACACTTAATAGTAGCAAGAAATCAAAAAAAGAAGAGTTTTACGTCCATTTATCTTATCCTGGCTGGTATGAAGACGTGCAACGTGACACAGCGTGCAATGCGGGGAAATTTGTATTGGGGACAGGAGCAAGAAATCAATTCAGACTTGTAAAATTACCGAACAGAAGAATAGACAAAAACATCCAGCCCGAGGAACCAATCGACATTGTCAGTAGGCGACGCTAATGGTCATTAACTCATACTATTAATATTAACCTAGCTTATAATGATCCATACTCGGCCTTTAATATCATCAACATGTCGACCCCTCATGAATATTCATTGCCCAATTAGCCTCATTAACATACTCGTTCGATATATAGAAATATTGTCTCGCGATAATCATTTGTTAATATTTTTTATTCATTTGATTATAACAGTATACTATAATACTGTATAGTATGATTATAAAACATTTTATTTCATTAGTCCAATAAGGTACAGAACAGTAGGATATAAAAATCCATTTCATTTCATTAGTCCAATAAGATACAGAACAGTAGGATATAAAACTTCATTTCATTAGTCCAATAAGATACAAGACAGTAGGATATAAAACTCCATTTCATTTCATTAGTCCAATAAGATACAGAACAGTAAGATAAAAAACTCTATTTCATTTCATTAGTCCAATAAGATACAGAACAGAAGGATATAAAACTCTATTTCATTTCATTAGTCCAATAAGATACAGAACTGTAGGATATAAAACTCCATTTCATTTCTTTAGCTCAATAAGGTACAGAACAGTATAATATTAAACTCCATTTCATTTCATTAGTTGAATAAGATATAGAACAGTAGGATATAAAACTCTATTTCATTTCATTAGCCCAATAAGATACAGAACAGTAGGATATAAAACTCTATTTCATTTCATTAGTCCAATAAGATATAGAACAGTAGGATATAAAATTCTATTTTATTTCATTAGTCCAATAAGATACAGAACAGTAGGATATAAAACTATATTTCATTTCATTAGTTCAATAAGATACATAACAGTAGGATATAAAACTATATTTCATTTCATTAGTCCAATAAGATATAGAACAGTAGGATATAAAATTCTATTTTATTTCATTAGTCCAATAAGATACAACACAGTAGGATATAAAACTATATTTCATTTCATTAGTTCAATAAGATACAGAACAATAGGATATAAAACTATATTTCATTTCATTAGTTCAATAAGATACATAACAGTAGGATATAAAACACCATTTCATTTCATTAGTTCAATAAGATACAGAACAGTGGGATATAAAACTCTATTTCAGTTCATTAGTTCAATAAGATACAGAACAGAAGTATATAAAACTCTATTCCATTTTATTTCATTAGTCCAATAAGATACAGAACAGTAGGATATAAAACTCTATTTCATTTCATTAGTCCAATAAGATACAGAACAGTAGAATATTAAACTCCATTTCATTTCATTAGTTGAATAAGATACAGAACAGTAGAATATTAAACTCCATTTCATTTCATTAGTTCAATAAGATACAGAACAGTAGGATATAAAACTATATTTCATTTCATTAGTTCAATAAGATACAGAACAGTAGGATATAAAACTATATTTCATTTCATTAGTTCAATAAGATACAGAACAGTAGAATATTAAACTCCATTTCATTTCATTAGTTCAATAAGATACAGAACAGTAGGATATAAAACTATATTTCATTTCATTAGTTCAATAAGATACAGAACAGTAGGATATAAAACTCTATTGCATTTCATTAGCTCAATAAGATACAGAACTGTAGGATATAAAACTCCATTTCATTTCATTAGCTCAATAAGATACAGAACAGTAGAATATTAAACTCCATTTCATTTCATTAGCTCAATAAGGTACAGAACAGTAGAATATTAAACTCCATTTCATTTCATTAGTCCAATAAGGTACAGAACAGTAGAATATTAAACTCCATTTCATTTCATTAGCTCAATAAGGTACAGAACAGTAGGATATAAAACTCCATTTCATTTCATTAGTTGAATAAGATACAGAACAGTAGGATATAAAACTCTATTTAATTTCATTAGTCCAATAAGATACAGAACAGAAGGATATAAAACTCCCATTTCATTTCATTAGTTGAATAAGATACAGAACAGTAGGATATAAAACTCTATTTAATTTCATTAGTCCAATAAGATACAGAACAGTAGGATATAAAACTCTATTTAATTTCATTAGTCCAATAAGATACAGAACAGTAGGATATAAAACAAACTAAACGAAACAACAAATCCAAAATAACAGTATAGAAAAATATAACTACCAGCTTATGCTGCAGAAATGTTTTTTCGTTTTCCCTTTTGAATATGGAACACCATTTTAGAGGATGTTTTCTATTTTAAGATTGGAGATGGACTCGGCGTATAATATAGACCCTACAACTAAACAACCTATTAATATCACAGTGAAGAATTTAAACTACTCTATAGAAATACCTGGAACCAAGCCCAGTAAACTACCCTGTCTTAGAAAGAAACAGGAAATAGTGCCACCTACCGAGAAGGTCATCATTGACGATGTCTCTTTTCATGTTAAAAGTGGTCAGATGTTGGCTATTATGGGCAGTTCAGGTCAGTATTCGTACATAACGAAATTTTCCGACAGCCTTTTTGCTATCTCACAATTTTCACTGTCTTCAAGAAACCTTCATAACGCAACTTCAATTGTTTTAAAATGTCTTTAGAGCGAGACTGGGGTAGCAAACCTGTAAGATTACAATTGATTTGAAAAAATTCAAAAAGATCTTTTTAGATCGGTAAACCTCCATCCCTTTATATTTACGTGACTTTATATTTAATGTGGTGAATGATTAATTTGAATTCCAGGAAGCGGTAAGACGTCTCTATTAAATGTATTATCATGTCGGAATGAAGGGGGTACGCTAACTGGTGATATAGAACTGAACGGTGTTAAACATACCAAACATATGATAGAACATTTCTCAGCCTACGTCAGACAAGATGATCGTCTGCTTCAATACCTCACAGTGAAAGAAACTCTGATGTTTGTGGCCAAATTAAAATTACCCTCGAAATTAACCCAGTTTGAGAAAGAAAGCAAGGTATCTATCAATGTTCTTGGTATGGGAAAGGGTTAACAGTTAGAATATAGTACAAACCATGTTTCCTAACCTTACAAATGGGTAGATCAAAACTACAAGCCACTCATAACGTTGCCAAAAGCCATCCATAACGTTACAAGAAAACGACCCACAACAAATACCCAAAGTTTAGTAACTTGCAAGAAACATGCCGTCACAAATACCCAAAGATTTTCGTAACGTTACAAGATACGGCTCGTCGGAACTTCCCAAATGTTCAGTGCAACTGTTTGTTTCTGGTTTCTGTTGATGGTAACACGACCTGTTAGAACCATTCAAAGGCTTTACCAACATCAGCAAATACTATTGTTTGTATAGTTATAGTATCAACACTTGTTCTGTTTGTGCAATGAACGTTTTTACATATATTTATATTTTAGGTGGACGAGGTTCTAACAGAGTTAGGTTTAAGTCACGTGTCTAACACAAGAGTAGGTGGCGCTAATATTCGGGGTATTTCCGGTGGTGAGAGAAGGAGAGTCAGTATAGGAATACAGCTACTTATGGATCCTAGTAAGTTTATATAGATAACAAGTAGACAAGCCAGATATATAAAAACACATCCACCCGGACTACAACCCTCACACGCAATCATTCACAAATTGTCAGCAGACCGATATATTTGCCGTAAAGTGTTGGTTATTTTCCATCCGGGTTTCTCCATTGTATTCCCTATCCAGAAACCTTTCAATGATGTGAAAATACTTGTTCTGGGTCCCTGTGGCGAGGGTGGAGCTAGGTGAACCCCTCCAACTCACCCAGTATAGTTACTGATGGCTACTTCTATTTCTATTATTCCAGGTGTATTGTTTCTAGATGAACCAACTTCCGGTCTCGATGCCTTCACAGCCAATCATCTGATACAAACACTTGAAGTCCTGACCAAAAAACAGAGAACTATTATCATGTCTATACATCAACCCAGGTAAACAATATAAAGGTCTCCAATATTAAAAAACCTGTTCAGAACCAGACAGTAGATAGAATAGAAGAGTCGTACAAATAGAAACTATAAATGTTCCCAATTTCTAGACATATCTGGAACTCCTCAACCAATCGTTCTCAAAAGTCATACAGGTGCTCGCAAACTTCTTTCATATTATCATATTAAGCCTCAAAAACTCACAGTTTTTCTTGTTGTTATTTTCAGGACTGATATATTTGAGCTGTTTCATATGGTACTGGTATTATCACGAGGTAAAACTGTGTATTTTGGTGAGGCTCCGGAAATGATTCAATATTTTACAGATCTTGGCTTCCCCTGTCCTCAGTTGACCAACCCTTCTGACTTTTACCGTAAGTACAACAAATACATAAATATATAAACTGTAGTTATCTGGGTAGAAATTGGAAATCGAAGTCTTGCATCCAACTTTAACTACCCCTTGATATCAGCAAGTTGTAATGGAGAAAGAAACAAAGGACCCACAGTTACACATTATTTTTCTAACCTTCTGTTTTTTCAGTTGATTTGGCGACGATTGATGTAACATCGGAAGAGAAGGAGAAAAGAACTTCGGAAGTTTTAAAGAATCTCTGCCAAGCTCAAAAAGATGCCCAGGAGAAGCAGGAAGCACCGGAACCAGTTAGTAAGGAACTCAGTGATCACACAGTAGCCGGTGCTATGAGGAATCATATTGGGTATCCCGGGTTTTTCACACAATCTTCTGTCCTAGCTAGGTAAGGTTCTATAAATATAGGCCAGTGGCCACACTGTAGCCGGTGCTATGAGGAATCATATTGGGTATCCCGGGTTTTTCACACAATCCTCAGTCCTAACTAGGTAAGGTTCTATAAATATAAGCCAGTGGCCACACTGTAGCCGGTGCTATGAGGAATCATATTGGGTATCCCGGGTTTTTCACACAATCCTCAGTCCTAACTAGGTAAGGTTCTATAAATATAGGCCAGTGATCACACAGTAGCCGGTGCTATGAGGAATCATATTGGGTATCCCGGGTTTTTCACACAATCTTCTGTCCTAACTAGGTAAGGTTCTATAAATATAGGCCAGTGGCCACACTGTAGCCGGTGCTATGAGGAATCATATTGGGTATCCCGGGTTTTTCACACAATCTTCTGTCCTAACTAGGTGAGGTTCTATAAATATAGGCCAGTGGCCGCGTCGCTTTTCAACGCAACTTCAAAATGTGTCTGTTGTATGTAATTACGGTTGATTTTTTCGTGTAAAAAACGCATAAAAGTAGGATTTAAGATTTATATTCTAAAGTATTTCCATGGGCACTTGCTTATAGAATGGATTCGAAAAATATTTTTCGGTGGCCCCCTCCAATCTAAGGTTCTGCAGCCGCAACCTCTATACACGTCTTGAATCTTGGGTTGCTGTGAAAGCAGATGACCAAACTCTCCACCAGTCGGTGTTCAGTTGCAAATAGACGAGATACGTTGCAGTTCATCTATAGAGTTAAGAATTGAAGAAGCACGTGTATGAGGTTAGGGTCGGCAGACACACGGCGTATATTTACTCTGTAACCCTCTTTTATCATTTCAGACGCCATTTTAAGAACAGTGTAATAGATTACTGGTGTTTATTAGCTCAGGGTATCCAGGCTTTACTCGTATCGTTAGTAGTAGGAGCTGTATTTTATCATATAGCTGGTGATCAACATGGTTTATACGACAGATTCGCTTTCTTCTTCACGCTCTGTGGTTTTTATGGTTATTCTATCTCTCAAGATGTTATCACACGCAGTAAGTCTACAGGCTGTTTTACCCCATCATCTTTTCTTTCAACACTGGAGCCACGATGATTCAGTGAATAAGCCCAGGGTTCCATACTAGCATTTGAGACAAACTGTGGCCCCGTGCGGAATAAACCGTGGCCCCGTACGGGCTGTACATGATAAAACATCTCGAAAGTTATAGTTAAACATTCCGTATCAACTTCCACCGATACAAAGGGAGATAACTATCGTTTTCAGATGACCTACTTTTATTGCTGCTTTCCAGGACATTGTTTTCAACAGTAGGATATTCTTACCTATATAGTATTTAAGTTATTTTTTATAACAAGATTGAATTGTATTTTTAGATGCTGTTGAAAGAAATTATTTATATTTTGAACTACAAGATAAGATGTATGGACATTTTGCTTATTACGTTGCCAAGGTAACGTTGTTTTCACCACCTCTAGTTCATAAAAATAAATGTCCCAACCCAATCAAAATGTAGATCAGGGCGAGCATCCTTGATTAGTAACATATGAAAAGAGAGAGAGAACTACACATTTCTGATGAAAATTAGAGTCTCAATGGTTATTTCTATCAGCTGGTCCTTGGCCAAACTTCTTGACATTGATTTTAAGAAAACAAGGAACCTGTCTTCTAGTACCTCCTCTCTTAAAAGAATTGTGAACAGACCAAACTTTGTATGTGTATTGAGAACACTGAATCAACGATTTGCACCTATTTTTCAATCAGACGTCTGTTTATGAATATTATTTTATTTTATTTCAGTTAACAGCCGAGTTTCCATTTCATATATTTTTTTCTGTGATATTTTTCATACCAGCGTATTTTATGGCTGATCTTAACGACGATACAGAAACGTATTTTAAACTGTTAGGTACCGTGTCGTTGTTGTTGTATTGTTGTCGGAGTTTGGCTGTGTTCGCCTCGACCACCCTACCTAACTATACCTTCGCCAGTATGTTGAGTAATATGATATCAGGTATACTAGTTCTAGTCAGTGGGTTCTTCATCAATCTCGATTCACTGGGTTCAGGTATGGTTTCTTACTTCTTACTCCCAATAACAAATTTATGAATCATTTGATACGGAGCCAGTTAATTAATTTCAGAAATTAGTCTTATTTAGCCAAAAGCTTCAATGTATTGGAGTGTTTCTCTTTCAGGCTCGGTATACTGTATACTATCACAAGAAACGTGGGTAAAATTCATTTCATTTATTCCTACAGTCATTCATTCATTCACTCATTCACTCATTCATTCATTCATTCATTCATTTCAGGGTTCCGATGGTTAGCTGATATATCCTACTATAGATGGGCGTTATCGGCAGCCGCTCACTTCGATATCAAGCCACGGAATTTTACTTGTGAGTTAGTCCAGAAAGAGTTCTGTATCTATACTGGAGAAGTGGCGCTGGAGAAATTCGCGATGGCAGACGATGAAATATGGGTGGCATTTACAGTAATATCAGCAAACGTTGTCGTGCTATTGGTGGCTGGATTTCTTGCGTTACGGTTTCTACCTCAACGACCGTACGAATATTAACTTATGTATCTCATCAAACTCTTTTGGAAGGCGTACTAACTTTAATATTTTATTGTAAATAGAAGGAATCGTTGTTCATCAACCACTCCCTCTCTAATCTGATCCCATTTTGTCCAGGTGAATTCGACTACATTGAAATATGCAATAAATGACAATGAATACTTCAAAATAGTTTTAATAGTCTGTGTTATGTTTTTATCATGAAATAATAAAAAAGATATGATGGAAGACCACTATTCTGTATGTAGTAATTCTATCAAGATAGTCGACCTAATATCAGGACACTGTAAGAATAAAAATACTTCTATCGACTGCTCGGTGTCAAGTCAAGATTTAAAAAAAAGTAGTCATTTTTCACAAGGTTAAACGATGTTTCTTCACTGTTTAAAAACCGATATTTTTTTCCAAGTAGTCATTATTATTCTAAATATAACGGTACATCATGTCGGAAACGTCTAAAAACCCATTTTTTTAAATCATTTATTGATCACGAACACGAATGAGAGCTAAATTTGTCTCAAAATGTACACATATTCCAACGTCATTTTGCACGTTAAAGAGATCC
The DNA here is from genome assembly GCF_000327385.1 of Lottia gigantea. Lineage (NCBI taxonomy): Eukaryota > Metazoa > Mollusca > Gastropoda > Lottiidae > Lottia > Lottia gigantea. The sequence goes on along the minus strand of NW_008710086.1, from coordinate 212,317 downwards.
TCTTCAGAAAACAGTGATTTTGTCTCTAACTCGGCGGCACAGTGACTTCAATGCTTGAAGAAATACATAGTGTTTATTGCCATATTTCTTCTCGATCGTTTGATGATAAGTGTTGATTATAAATCTATACGATGAACTGATAAACCAATTCGTCTGGGAGCCTCATCCTTCAAGAGAATGTGTAGCAGTCCATACATCTCGAAATCATGTATATAATTACTTATCTAAGATATAACACTTGATGTAGGCTTGTTACTTGCCCTTGCCTCGAGGACCATAACTTCTTGTACTACTATTTCATATTTTCAGTATGTATACAAGATACTACTGAAGTGTAGGAAAACCTCGGATTTTAAACGATACCATAGACATGATAAAAATAAAGAAGAAATATCCGATCATTATTTCAAAATTTCTAGAAACATGGCCGAAAGCTCCTGGGTAGAAAACGTCGAGAAAAGCCTCCCCAGTTTGATAACCACAAGGTTCATCTGAAAACAAAATAAACAGAACTTTTTTAGTCGTCTTAATATAAGTTATAATAATTTTATAGGTCTATATAATTAATATATTGAACAGTGAAAATATCTTATTATTATAAATATTCTTCTATAATGTAATAAAAACGTATTGGCGGAAGTTCCTCAATATCCTAGTTGTTACCAACATTGGCCTGTGAATATCATTCTATTATGGGGGGTCACCATTGCTTACCTCGACGTAGAGAATAAGTAAATGACAACTGACTAAAAACTAAGGCCATTCTCTAAATCGTCCAAGTCCAAGCAGATTAGAAGATATACACATTGCTTTTTCAATTTCTCACAAACCAACACTTACCTTTAACACAAGTAAAATTCAGATTGTGGAACTCGTTTCCAACTACAATTTCTGCTGCATATTTAGGCAAAGACACGGTAGCTACCAGTTTTAAAACATAAGGCAGCGATTCATACGATCTGTTAGAAATATAAAAGGAAGTAATAACTTGACGAAATACAGGAATGATGTGGAACAACAAGCAATAGACTTACAGGATTCCTTAAGATGCAGGCACACGAACGGTCTTGGTCGGCAATTTATGTCCTGTTTAACTATATTATAAATCCTGTCGACAACTCGATAATCTTGTCTAGGAAGTGCGGGAACATGCGATTTTTTACTCAAGATTTTGGTCGGGGACCAAGACTGTTCCGTGTGCTCGCTCCCTGACGAGCAAAGTCGAATGTATCAAAGATTAGAGTGATAAGTGAATTTACATGGAAAGTCAAATGAAAAGACACATAATAAAGTTTAAGTTTGTGGTCCGAGGCCCAAGTGATCACGCAAGTAGAACAATATGCTTCTATTGTATAGAGAAAAAACACATTGTTTTATGTCATTGTGTTTTACTTTTAATTTTCTGAGCTTGATGAAGATTCGAACCAATAGCACCAAAAACCTGTTCTCACCTGATTAAGCCTGAAGATATGAGACAAGACAGTGATGTAAAGAGACTAGCGATGGTGTTGGCTATCTGTGGATTATGGCACAACCCTAGAATCAACACTGTTACAAACTCTCCAGTTATATGCATCATAGTAATAACAGCCGCGAACATCAGAAATAGAGTAACATCGTTCTGTAACCCACAAATCCTACAAAATATCAACAATATAGAGTAACATCATTCTGTAACCCTCTGACGTATATTACTGATTGTATTAGAGAGTGAGAGAGAGTGGTATACTGTGTGTGTGTGGTGGGAGGGCTGAACTAGAAACTGCTTTTGTCAGTTCAATGTTTTGCATGACCTATACATTTTCATATAGCCTCTCTTTCATATATTACTGATTATGATGCCTACTTACCAATACAAGCAAGAAGCGAAGGCAAAACTGGAGAGGATGATAAATGGTAAGATATGAAGAGTGTAGGCCAATATAAATAACACCACATTGTATAGACCATCTCGACATTCTCTATAATATACATCTCTTAATGGTGGAACTAGAATAATAATAATTGAAATAATCATAACAGGGGCGTCTCCAGAAAATACCTCTGGGTCTCGAGACGAGGCCGGAAGTTCCGAAGCCCCTAGGCCGGGAGACAAAGGGGTGCAATAAGCCAAAGGATTTCAGATGACCTGAGATTAATTTTGAGTATTTAGAGGGTTTGATATTCACCTCAAATAAAACCTCCTCAATGGCCGTTCCCTAAATATGCCACTAATAATAATGAAATGAGGTACAAACTATCAGAGGCCAGGTCTAATGAACCGATTGTTAAATTCTACGAAAGAAGATTTTTTGTAAGTGGTCAGATATCTTTCTATGAACTGTGGGAGTATTTGGTCCCATTCTGTGTCAGTTGCTTACCAGGGGTATTTAAGCGTAGAAAATATGAAAGAGGGTCTTCAAGATAGGAAACATAGATCAAGGTCTACTTACAGATCTGGACACAATTAATAATGGCAATAAATGGTGGGGAACTGACAGAATTATATAGAAGACCAGTTCTGTCCTGGATACTCTGTTGATCATACGTCATCGTGCCTAGAAACATGACGATAAATATAGAAAAGAGCGGGAAATTTCCAATTCTGGCCCCAAACATCATCTTGTCTCTCCATAGATTCACATAAAATCGACTGAAAATAAACAAATTGTATAATTATATATATAATTTTCAGTTAATGAAGGTCGACTAAGCAATTAAGGTGTGACATGCTTTTTCCAGGACACAGTATTAGCCTACGCTTTTTTTTAATTTCAAATTCTTAAGGGGGCTTTAACGTACATCTGGTACACTAAACTCTGATGATTTGCCTTTAATCTTAATATTCTGGACCTTTTCGTCACCCGGAACGATGAGAAAGGCGAAATATCTTATGTTCTTCATTCAAATTTGAATTTTGAACAGACTTTGGGTTGTACGAAGAAAAAGACGAAGCTTACCTAGTCAATGTGTAAAGAATACGACCAATTCCAGGACCGGAAGTAGATATATAGCTTGGTTTAGTGACGTCAGAGGTACCACGTGATATATTGTCCATCATGCTGAGATACTGATCGGAGTGTCTATATTTAGTAACAAGGTTGGTAACTCGTAATGAACAACTTACCTCCCTTTCAGGAGATCGTCTGTCTATACTACTTACATCAACTGTAAATATAAGAATTCGACTCGATGCGTTTAGCTATTTCTTAAATCTAACCCATTGTCTTTTTATTACTTGCCAGGGTCACGCAAATTCACGCTAATATTTGGAACTTAGGTTTATCAACTCGGCATCTCTTTCAGAGAGTTTACATACTTACTAACGTTTTTGTCGTATTCTTATTATTTTTCACTCACACTCAAATATAACATCAAATACTTACTGTAAATATCCATAGGATTAGCGTAGGTTGGACACGGGTAGTTGATACTGGTAAAATACGGTACCATCTCGGATTGTGGTCCATAGTAAGTTACCTCCCCTTGTGACAAAATGGCGACCTGATCAAACAGTTTAAGAATGTCGTATCGAGGTTGATGAACAGACATAATGACTATTTTACCAGAGTGGGCCAGATCCCTGAGGTTATTGACTACATAGCGAGCCGTGAAACTATCTAACCCAGTGGTTGGTTCGTCCAATAGGATGATTTCTGAAATAGATAGATCATAGGGTTTGAAAGCCGACATCAGGCAGTGGCTTCAAAATTGTTTTACCATTAGTAATTTTACCAACTCGCTAGAAAGATAGGTTGACAAATTACCTATGCTATCTCGACCTTCTCAGGATCGAACACATGATCTCGAGGCTGGGAAACTGTGTCTAAAGAATAACCATCTTGCTCCAAGCTGGATTTTTTTTAAATTGGACTCAAAGGAAAACTTTTTTCGGACCAAAGTTTTCCAAAGCTCAACTTAAAAAGGATAGAATAACAATATAAAGGAATCTCACGAGGGTCTTGTAATAGCTGAACAGCAATAGTTACTCGTCTTCTTTCACCTCCAGATATTCCTCTATTGATGGTAGCCCCGATCAATGAATCAGCTACTGATTTTAATCCTAGGTCCTGGATAACCTTATCTACCTGAAATATTCCACACGATCACCAGGTGAAGGTAAGTCAAACAATGGCGATTGTTTTATGAGTTCCGTGGCAAGCAGACCATTTGCAGCAGTGAAAACCTTGGATTGCAAATCCGCATGTTTATGTCGTCTTAGGGGTGCACATAGGGTGATAAGGTCGTCATCGTCAGAACATGGAAACAGACAGCAACAGCCAATTGGGGGCAACAATACAGTTGTAATTGGTCTTGTATCAACTGATTTAAGCGACTGATCGGGAGCAGCCTATCGGTTGTCTGCCAATAACTACTGAGTGACTAGTTGTACTCTGTTGTACGTTTCAGAGATTCATCTCCATATAAAAATATAGATATAATCTAACTTACCTCTTCGTTAACCTGTTTATGTGTTGTTTTACCGGGAAGTTTCAGAAAGGCTGTATATCTCAATGTTTCACGGACTGTTAGATTGGGCAGTAGTCGATCAGCCTGCATTACATAACACGACCTGGACCTCATCGACTTCTCAGAACAGATAGTATTATTAACATAAACATTACCATCCACTTCTCCTTCTGCTCTACCAGATATCACATCTAGTAATGACGTTTTACCAGACCCTGAAAACAACAACATAAAGACAGGTTGTCGGTCGAACATCAAAGATTGAATTTGTTTTGTAATGCATTGAGTTATTTATAAAGGTGGGTATAATATCCGTACAAGCAAGACAATTCCGTTAATCAAAATCTCATCCAAAGCATAGCAAGATGGAGAGTAAATGTTGTTTGGTAGTTGTCGTGTGTTATATAGGTATACCTGTCAGGCTCTCTTTATCACGTCCATGCGTTTTAGTATTGACTTCAAAGCAAGAAAATATGATGCCCCGAAAAGTGCTTTCCAAAATCATCACTTGAGTTGTACAAGTAAGAAAACAGACAGCGTTTAGATAAAGATGAGATGAGTTGAGGGTGGTTGAATAAGTATTTACACGTTCTTACTGAACTGTAGGCATTAGCACAGTGTTAAAATCATACTCTTCAGAATGTCAAGCTATGTGAACTGCGTCTAATACCTTGACTGCAAGAGCTACTTTTTTCTATCACGGAGGTTTGTAAATGTAGCGCTACCGAATAAGCCAATCATAGCCCTGGATTACATGCGCTCCCAAACTGTTTACGGTCTTTTTATCGAGGGCTCTGATTGGCTGTATTCGCTAGAGTACAATACAATCAAGTCGCTTAATTTACATGCTTCTGTGATACAAGAAAGGTGGATATTACAATCAAGGTATAAGACGTAGTTCGTTATATCCTGACAATGTGAAGATGTGGACAAACTATACAATACATCCGAACCTCAAACAAAAAGAAAGTACAAACCTGAACTTCCTGTAATGGCTGCCAGTTGTCCACTGGTAAAATACATATTCACATTCTTTAAAACTGTCTTCTTTATTTTCACCTCAAACCAGGATTTCTGCCACCAATAACCCTTGATATCGTCCACCTGATAGTTTAAATCCTTGATTGTCAAAGACGAGCGACCGTCGGACACCTGTCTGGGGTGACTGTTAACACCGTAATGTCGGTACTGGGCTGTAGGATTGAGATATTGTGTTGGTTCCATATTGTGTTTCAGTAGAATGCTATTCTTATATACGCCTTTATGTCTTATTTCTTAATTAATGAAACGTTACAAACCAAAATACTGTTAACGCTTCCGTGTCTCTTTTAAATCATTGAAATATTCATGAAGTACACAAAATTCATTATTTCATGAATTACGCATTGGGGTCTTTTTTATCAATGAAATTAATATCATAGACATACGCTCTTCACTAATCAACTAGAGCTCATTTCATGCTCATAGCCCGGACGGCTGGACAGTCTTACTGGAAATAGGGGATCAAAATTAACCATGAAGGTACATATCCATATTATTACATGTCGTCTCGTCAAGAAAGCGGATCACAGTTTTAAAACCAGGTGCTATATTCTCAAAAAGTTTTTAGAATAACTGATGTGATTTAGTAAAGCACTATCTAGAGGTTTATCTCCGTTCAACTTGTACAAGGTGCACGCACGGTAACTATGCAATAACCAGTCTCGTCAAGAACAAACCCGTTACACGTCACACTTCAAAGTTGAGACACAGAGCATAAAGACAGAAAGAAAAAAAAGAATAGTAAGGTTAATAATTATGACAATAAGATAAAATGTGATTATTGCGATGATTTCAAAGTCACTTTCTTTACGATAGTTAGTTCATTGACTGGTACAAAGATAACTACCAGGTAAACAGTGACAAGATAAGATGCAGACAGAAAATGTCAAACTTTTCCTCTAGAATTCATTCAGGTACAGCCCACGACAGTCCACGACGAGTTATCACAAACTGTATCTATCTATATCTACCACAATCCAGAAATCAAAGTCTAAAACACATGGAGAGAAATGATCTAACTTTCCTACAAGTTCATTAACAGTGATCACAAGGTGAAACAAATATCCAACCCGCGACACGCGACAAAATTCCAATTCATATACACTCTATATAAACAGCATACAGAACTGATATGTTTCTATCCAAATTCCAATCTATAAATTAAATCCTAAAGCTGATAGCATTAATATCAGATAAAAACCTGTTTTAACCACAATTTTAAGTCACAGTGCAAAAGCTGACAACAAAGGAATTTGCTATCGGTAAATTAAAGACTACAAGCGCACAAATCAAATGAGTTCAATCGCTATACTGGATTATATTAGATGGAAATAACAAAGACAGATGTTAATAGAGTGAGTTTGCTCGTTTTGTCCAGTGTACCCACCAAGGGCGACTCTGTCACATGATGTACTCTAAACGGCAAATAAACAAAAAACCCATATCACGTGAGTAAACATTTCTACCCCAGTCGCCTGTCAATGTGTCAATTCTATTTATAGTAACAGTTATATTATCAATTGAAAGTACGATTGATAACGTTTGTGTTTTACCTTGCTAGGTATATTTGTGGCTCGGTGAAAGTGTGTATTTTGTTAATTTATTAAAAATGGTGAAAAAAGTAAACGTGATAATTGCAATTGTGTGATATTGTTTTCTATAATGTTCAGATAGTTTAAGGATTCTACAAACGATCTCTACCCCGTGTATATCTATCGGGGAAACACTCCATTCAACATTCGGATTTTCAAGCCTTTGTATATCGGACAAACTTATTTCCTCTTTTTGCATTAATTCAACTCAACTAGGTAAATTGTTTTGTTAGATTAATACGTCCAAGTTTTTCTGGCATTACAATAACTACAAGATTTGAACTTGGATCACAATAATATTAATAGACGCTATATTAGTCTTTCACACATCAACAAAGGCAAGAAAATCTTTTGTTTAATTATCGACTGACTGCACTTTCATTCAAGAAACCGGTGCACTCATCGTCAGAGTTCTCATCATTGTTAATTATCAGTGCAACGTTTCACGCCAAATTATCAGATTATCAAGTTACCAGTATCAAGACGGATATAGATTTTGATGTAATTAGCTCACCATAATGAGTAAAAGTAAATGCAATCTGTAATGGTAAGTTATAACTTTCTATTTTTCGTCTTTTTCAGGCAACATTTGGAAAACCTTGGAGCAAAATATTTTTCATGTCAAATTACATAGTAGTTGAAGAGTTTAGGGGCCAATAATTATCACAAGGTCTAAGTGCGAGTGCAAGCTAAATGCGTCAAGAGAAGGTGGGGAGGGGGGCGGGTGGTGTACTGCGGGGGCGGAGTGGTTCTACTCAGGCCGTTTCAAGCGCCTCAAATTTCTGGGATACGAAATATATCTTCATCCAATTTTTTAAAATTCGATTCAATAAAATTTAAAAGCATGGATATAATCATATAGAATAATATTAATAATATAGATATGATAAAAATATAAGAAGATAAGAATATGTTAACAGTAAAACATGTTAAAAATTTGTAACAGTAACAGTTGTCGGTAGTTGTAGTGTTTATCAGCTTTCAGTTATTTTAACAATGTCGTCCTTCCTGAGCTGTTTCAGAGCCTTGCAAACTATAAGTATAGTATAGCTATAGGTTTAGCTTGTCATTGTGAAGATTGCTATCGGTTCAAAAAGACCAATGTCTGATTCACAGTGCAGTTCTTACCGGTAGCCTTTATCAATATGTGTCCTGTCTCAAGGTTAAGTTAGTAGATATGAACCGAGAAATCAGCGATACAGCAACTTTATCAGCTGAAATATCTCGATTGTTAATCACTAGAACATTCACTTAACACATATTGAAAAGATGGACATGTCTTTATGGGGCTTATTCTTGAAAATTTAACTTACGATGATTTTAGTGTTTCATTCGTCTGATTGGTCAATCACTAGAATCGATTTTAAATTAAGTTTTATTATCCAATCAGATCATTGTACTTAAAATATCTGGATTGTTTAGGAGGGTAGGGCCCATCACAAAAACAATGTCCATTGCACCATGCCTCAGATAGTCTGCCAGTGGAACAGTGGTTTTGTATGTTACACTAAACCTTCCTAACAAATTTTATCACACACACCCACACATATTTTCCTGGGAAATGGGTAAATCATCCGCCCTTAAAGCAGCCATGAGGATCGATTTGCAGATTTCAATTTCAAATTATCATATTCATATCCTAGAGAGTTATCATGCCCTTCCCGTAAAGATCATAAAAATATTCCCTCGTGCATGCTGACCTACTCTGAAAGGTTTCCAAAAGTATAGTAACAAATAAAGCTGATTAAATTATTACAATGAGCTGTTGCTGGTCAAATTATCGCTCAATGAATTCTGAAGTTCACCAAATCAAGATAGTCTCGACAATATTGTCAAAATATCTCAAAACTTCTATTAATTAAAACTGGACGGTACAATCACTTCAGTTGTCAGATTGACCAACGGAGTTTCCTTTTCTACAGATCAATAGTAAGACTTCATTGACAATTGTGTCAAAATATCTCAAAACTCTGATCATTTTAATGCTGGGCTGAACAATAAACATCAGCAGCATTGGTCTACTCTTTTACGATACCCAACTGTCGAGAGACACCTACAGCCTGTAGCACACAGGGCCTCCGTTTATTGGCTCCTGGAATTAACTGGATATCTCATTTTGCTTTCTTTTATCAAGATCGATAGCATGTCTTATCTTGTTATTTTGTAAGTTTGTTTGCATTGAGTAGGTATAAGAGGTGAAAGACGACTCCAGACCGTCTTTCGGATGGACTGCCACATGCATCTGGAAATAAATCGATGTACCTTTTCCCTTTCAGAACGACAGCATGACCTCAGTATATAATATTGAGTTTTCCATTAAACACAGTATCGATATCAACGTGGAGAATCTATCATACGTTATAGACCAACCTAATATTACCACCAGTCGTCTCCCCTGTCATACCACCGACCACAGCGCCACCACTAAAACTATTCTAGATGGAGTGTCGTTCCAGGCGAAATGCGGCCAGATGTTGGCTATTATGGGCAGCTCGGGTAGGTTCTTGTTACACTGGCACTACTGCCGTCAATCGATATATGGTCATAGAGAGTCTCAGGAAATGCAGAATAAGGTGTTAGTCCTAGTGATTTTTACTGATGAGGGTAACATTTATTGGTTTTGATTTGAGTTTGGGACCTGCTCGCTAGCCTGGATGTCGGTACTGATGAATATCGGAGAGGCTGGTCATTCGGTTGAGACAATAAACAGATGACATCTGCGGTATACAGACTGTGTATGATCCTTATAAATTTGAAAATTAAATGACTGGAGATTAATGCAAACCACAAGTACATGTCTGCTGTATGATCTTCTCTGCAAAACTAAATTTCAATCATTAATCCAAGCTGTTATAAAACTATAGGTTATAAAACAAGATTCTATGTCATATCATTGGAATTCCAGGAAGCGGTAAGACGTCTCTATTAAATGTTCTAGCCTGTAAGAATTCTACAGGTACAGTAACTGGCGATATAGAACTGAACGGTGTTAAACATACCAAACATATGATAGAACATTTCTCAGCCTACGTCAGACAAGATGATCGTCTGCTTCAGTTCCTGTCCGTCAAGGAAACTCTGATGTTTGTGGCCCAGTTGAAACTACCAACTAAATTATCTCGAGTTGAAATAGTACGGAAAGTGAGTAGTCTATTAATTTTGTCTAAGGGTACAATATTAAAGTTAAATGATGTCTTATGTTTCTATAAACAGACAATAGTACAAAAGTAGACCATCGCCAGGAATTAGCAGAAATCTATGACACTTTTTATTTCTTGCATTTCATTTCAGGTGGACGAGGTTATAGCTGAGCTAGGTTTAAGTCACGTGACTGCCACTAGAGTAGGGGGCGCTAATATTCGAGGTATTTCCGGTGGAGAGAGAAGAAGAGTCAGTATAGGAATACAGCTACTGATGGATCCTAGTGAGTTCCAGTAGCGTATTTGGCGGGAGGCCTTTCGACCATGGTATTTTGATGCGAACATAAAGCCCTCTCAGTTTACCTGCCCCCAGTCCCCAGGGCCTCAAGTAGTTTTGTTTGGCCCTTCGCTTTTTTGGCCTAATGAGCATACAGCCCGTGCAGAAAAGTTGGATGTAAAGCATCATTTCAATCATTTGAAAGGTCATGGCCTGGTAAATTCTCATTGCTTTCAGAGTTTAGGTAGTTAATAGCTAGAGAAGTTGTGGTATTCCGAGTTGGATATTCAGATACTCAACTGTTGAAACCGAACCAAACTGTTTTTCAAGATATGTATTATATTTTCAGGTATATTGTTGCTAGATGAACCTACTTCCGGTCTGGATTCGTTCACAGCTCATCATCTGATACAAACTTTATCCCGATTGGCTAAAAATCAACGAACTATACTTCTATCTATCCATCAACCAAGGTAAGGCTACATCTTGAAGGTGCCAAGGTTTCCTTCTATAGCTTACATATTTTATATAGCCTGACGGTTTCAATACAAGGTTAAAAGTAATACTTTATGATAAAGAGATTGTAAATAGGTTTTCTAAAACAATTGTATGTGTATCAGGGACACTGATAGAATCAATTTACATCATTTCAATTTCAGTCAGATGTCTGAGGCTCATGCAATTGTACTAAAACTAAGAGTAACGCTATCGTAAAGGGCCTTATATTATGATATACCAATGTTATGTTTTCAGATCAGATATATTTGAGTTGTTCGACAAGGTGTTAGTTTTATCAGTAGGGCAGACTGTATATTACGGCGAAACTAGAACTATGGTGGATTATTTTACTAGACTAGGTTATCCATGTCCAGAACTCACCAACCCATCAGATTATTACAGTAAGTATCTAGCTGCTACCGAAACATAAATATTGTAATATCTGTTTGACCAGTCGATAGAAACTTAATTTCATCCTTCTGTATCACATCTTAGTTTAGTTTTTGGGGTTTTTTATTTGCGTTGCTTTATTTTGCTTTAGGCGGTTTTTTTTTTTCAAAAAGGAAGTGAAGTCGCCGAGTCTACGCCCTTTATCTTTATGTATTGACCAAGCAGATTGGCATTAGCCCTCATTCTCGTGTTAATGTTTGTACATTGTATATTTTGCATCTTGTTAAATAGAAATATGGTTAAATCATTATTTTGTATTACAGTGGATCTAGCGACTATCGACGCTACCACGGACGAGACTGAGAGCAGAACGACGGAAGTAGTAGAGAATTTACTGGAGGCCTACAGACGCCAGGGGGAGGAGGTTCATACAGGATCTGATACCGAGGTAAATCAACACATTAAAGAATATATGATAGAGGGCGCCACTGAAATACAAGTTGGTTATCCTGGTTTCTTCCATCAGTTTACAGTACTAGCAAGGTTGGTTTTTATTGGATTCATTCCATATTAAGTACGAGGGGAAGCTGACAGTGAACGTTTCATGTACCCCCATTTCATCAAAGATGGAAGTTGGGTATATCCTGGTCCCGTATACTCGAAACGGTCTTAGCGCTAGGATTTCCAAGAATCAATGTTAGAAGATAAGAACCTAGGACATCCTAACACAAAGATCGTTTCGAGAATACGTGGCCTCGTTTCTTTCACCAGTTTGCAATACTAGGATTGTTCTTGTTAAACTGATTCCATAAGCATCATTTGATTTAAAGACCAATGGACTCCGTTATTCCCCAATTTCACCAAAGATGGGAGTTGGATATCCTGGTTTCTTCATCCAGTTAGTAATTCATCTAAGTACAAAGGGACGCTGGCTGCAGTGACCTCTGGAGATGTTGATCTAATTTGAAAGTCTTTCCAAAGTTCCACTTATTCAAAAAGAGTCAGCTTTTTATTTTCTTCGCTTGGGACGTTTTATTGTCTCAAGTCGCCATTTTGTTATTTTAGACGCTATTTTGTAATTTCAGACGCCATTTTGTGATTTTAGACGCCATTTTGTTATTTAATACGCCATTTTGTAATTTCAGACACCATTTTATAATGTCAGACGCCATTTTGTAATTTCAGACGCCATTTTGTAATTTCAGAATCTATTTTGTAATTTCAGACGCCATTTTGTAATTTCAGAATCTATTTTGTAATTTCAGACGCCATTTTAAGAACACAGTAATCAACCAATGGGCGTTGATAGTTCAGACGTTTGAAGCTGTATTTATGTCGCTAGTATTGGGAGTGGTGTTTTGGGAATTGACGTTAGATCAGAGAGGAATTAGAGATCGATATGGGTTTATGTTTATGATCACCATGATGTACCCTTTTACCAATACTCTAGATGTTATAGGACAGTGTGAGACCATTATATATTTTCTTGTGTTGTCAATCATTTCTAAAGCAGTTCACTAAAGAATGTAGTAAGCCTGTAGTAAAAGGATGGAACACAATTTACAGAAGAATGCTCTCAGATCATGGATGGCGAATGCAGTATCCCGTAAAGAAAATGGGAAAAGAAACATTCAGTTCTACAGTTTATATCTTATTGTACTATTTTTCTTGTAGGTCACGAAGAAAGAAAATATTTATATTTTGAGTTAGAAGACAAACTTTATGGATATTTCGCTTATTATTTTTCTAAAGTGAGTAATTATTGTATTCCTGACATATCGGTCATATTAAATTATTTCCTTTGTAAGCAACATAACACGGCGGCCAAAGACTGCTATTTTTCTATGTTTTTTCGATTTTACCGGACGTCTTGCTGACGTTGATTTCGTAACTTTCATAAGATATTACACACGATCTTGCTCTTTAAGAACAGAATACACCTAGCTTTAACCAGTCCCCTAGCTACTGGGGGTGGGGGTGAGGCGGTACCTTGACATTGCTCCTCCGGATATATTACTTGTCCCTCCGAACAATTATGTCTGCCGGTTGCGGGATTATCAATACAGTAGAAAATAGATACAAATACAAGAGGTACAGGTGCGGGTAGGCTGCTGTCACGATTGGCTCGCAATACTCTGTGATTTCCTTTGTCTTTCTTTCAGATAATAGCGGAACTTCCATTTCACTTCCTGTTCGTATCGTTATATTTTACTCCAGCTTATTTTATGACGGGGTTACAAGTAGACGTGATAATATTTTTTACTATGTTTGGGATTGTATTGTTACTGGTGTATGTGACTAGAAGCTGGGCCCTGGCCATGGCGATGATCTTTCCTAACTATACCTTGTCCAGTACTGTCAGTAATATTCTACTCGCTCTATTTAGCGTCTGTAGCGGATTCTATGTTAATTTAGAATCTATGCATTCAGGTAAGGAATTTCTTGTTTAATTTTATACGCCCTTATTTAAGTGGACATAAAAAGTGTCAAACGTTTTTACCCCAAAATATGTGTCAGAATGCACCAAACCGATTCTAGTTTTTAAACATTTCTGAAGGAAGAACCCTCTCAGACGTACCATGGGAGGTTCGCTCCTCTGTGTACGCTTCCATAGAGCTACCACAGTTTGAATCTCGATCCTCGACAATTGCAAAATTACTTCTCATTTCATTTGAAAAAACACGATGGATGGCCGATGTAACACCAATGTAACAACGATAGATCGTAAATCTCTATTTAATTTTATTTGTAGGAACGCGGTGGATGGCTGATGTTTCTCCAATAAGATGGGCGTTTGACAGTCTGAGCTTGGTGGAGTATGGGAACGTGACGTTCGCCTGTGGGCAGATTGATCCTAGATATTGTATTAAAACAGGAGAAGAAGCGTTGAAACTTTATGGATTCGATGGTGATCAGGTCTGGATGGCTGTAGTAATATTACTAGGAAATATCTGTGGCTATCAGTTAATGGCTATTCTAGCGTTCCGATTCATTCCTCAGAAACCATATGGATTTTAAATTTTGATAAAATCGTAAAAATTAAGTAAGGCAGCTGATAAAACCCAATAAATGGTTCTTCAAGCAACCCGAATCGTTCCACGGAAACAATTGAGATTTGATATAGATTGTTGTTTCGTTTTGAAATTGTTACATTGTTGTCTTAACGAGCTGATAAAATGGCGGTCAGAATCACCCGGTAAGAACCAGATGGATTTTAATTAATTAATTTAATTAGGTTGTCAAATTGTTTGGTTAGCCAAAACTCGGTCGAATGACTCGTCTGAAATTCAGATTCATTCCCCAAACTTCGTGGATTTTAAGTACAGTTTTTGCGTTTTTGAAGTGATACAATCATCGAATTGTAGAAGTTATGCAGTTGATATGATTCGTCTGGTAGAAACCATGTGGGTTTTAACAGGATTGTGGTTGCGTTTGGAAAATGTTATTCAGTTTTTGGTTAACCAGCTGATAAACTCGGTGGCTTTTCTAGCATACTGATTCTTACCTCGGAAACATAAACTATATCGACCTTGAGGTTTGTTATTGCGTCGGTAAAGTGATAATTCGTGTTACTTTGCTAACTAGCTGTTAAACCCGATAAATGACTCGGATTCCGATTCATCACTCAAAATCTTAATAAGTTTTGATGAAAATATTACGGTGTCTTGAAAGAAATACAATCGGATAATTTAATTCTTCATCAGCTGATAGAAACTAACAGTACAAGCATTAACAGTATATTTCATGTTTCAACGAAATGTGTATAAGTGTACGAGATCAGCGAACATCGTGCTCTGTTCCACCGCAATAAAATGGGCGATTTAATTTTTAAATGCAAATATAAATTTCATGCCATTTACTACTCCCATTAGCATGAAAGAACGTGAGGAATTTTTCTGCTAAATTATCCCCCTTTGACCGTTTCTAGATTTCAATTTTCAAGGGAAGTAACTCATTAAAGATTTTGTGGCATTTACTGCTGTATTGCAAATGTGATTTTCACTCAAAAAAGGAAAAAAGGAAAAGTTTGCAACTGGTGACAGTGATGTCTTCCTCATAGATCTTTCTCGGATTTTCCAGTGTTCACGTCATATCGGGGTATGATTACTCTTCTAGACACCTGATAACTCTTTTCATTGTCTTAATACTTCTTCATTTTTTCTGATATTGAATAGAGGCGGGTGTGGTTCCTGGCAGGGTTTGCTTACTCTTGTAGTCACCTAATATCACTTTTCATTATAGACTACGTACTCACTTACGGTTGATATGATATATATAATTGAAAAGTTCATCAGGTGCTATTAATGCATCGCCACCATCAATCAACATGTTGTTTAGATTTCGGGTTTCGTTGTGCGGTTTGGATCGTTTGTACTTGGTTTATTTATTAATACCCTACCAGCTGATAGAACATATTTTTAGCTACCCGTATCAAATTTGTATCAGGATACAATACAGGAACAATTCTGATGTGTTTGTTGGGCCTTTGTTATTAGTCCTTTTTCTTTTACTAAATTATCTCTCTTTGACTGCTTTAAAAAGCCATTTTTCAAGGGAAGTAACTTATCATAGATTTCTTGGAAATTCCCACAACTAATTAATATTAACGAGGAAAACTACAGGTCCTAGCATTAGTAGTTTTTATAACATTATATTTAAGAAAGAAACTGTAAGAATAACAACTTGTGTCGGGATCCGGCCTACTTCTCGGTATGATCTTTTTTTGGATGCTATCCCTCTAATAGGCACAGGTTCGCCATTTTCGGAGGCTATATCTATCAGAGGCTGGTATAGAGGCAGTGTTTTTGTCTACAGTGGACCTTTAAAATTTTTTTTTCCTCTTGAGATTATTCTCACTAGGACGTGGCGATCAGATCGGATGACATTGAGTTGCAGAATTTAATCTTATGAAGTGCTAAAGATTTCAGGTTCAAAATTAGAATTTGAATTTCAAGACGGGTATAATATTTTATATTTGAAAAGACCTGGAAATTTGGTGGTCCCTGGTGTGGAAAATAGGTGTGACTCTTCTCTTCCGCTAAAAACAAATATTTCATCATCGTCTTTTCTACCTTTTCTGAAATTAATCGAACATATCCTATACATCAAATCTAATTTGTCCATTGCTGCCTCCTCCGATATCTCTGCAGACGCGTGGTTCAGTCGTCTGCCACGTTACCTAGCAACGCCAGTCAATGTGTATAACGACCCTGGAATATCTAATAAATTTTCTGCCCACGCAAATTCTCGGTGATAATAGCCTCGATCAATCGATATATTTCGTCTAGTTTAGAAACAGTCTAAATATAACTATTGTGTAATAGACTTGAAGCGACTGGTTGTTCGAGTCTACGCAACCGTTTGGAATTTTCCTTTTTGTTATAACGTTGTTATGGAAACGCACAAAGCAATTATTTGCAAAGTGGTAAAATGTTCGGCTTTCATTAAACTATCGAGGATCAATTAATAATGAAATGGGCCCGATACTTCATTCAGTTTGGCTGATGATAACCAATTCACAGAGAATGAATCATAATTAATGAGATTCTAACCGAACTTTATCAATGAAAACTGGAAGAATTAATGGAAACTCAGTGAATTATTGGTATAAATTTTGCACGTTCATTGAGAAATGGAAGTTGACCTAGTTTAGACTGGGTGAATGAGTCAGAATGAGTCACTGTGTGATATCTTAGTAAACCACCGATAGCAACTAATAATTCTACTGTATTCCAGACTGATTATTACAGCTTCTTTGTACTGGCGTTTCTACGGGGGACAAGGGGGGGGAGGGGGGGGGGGGGGGCATGCCCCCAGAAAAGAGACTGACCCACCTTTACCCCACATTCTATTATCATTTTACGTAGGGAAAGTATCCCCCTTGGAATTTTGTGACCCCTGCTCATCCCCCACCACTGCTTCTTTGGTTAGAAATCTTTTGTAATGGTTGGGGTGGGGTTGTGGTCGGGGCTGGGTAAGCAAACCATCTAGATATATTTCAATTATTCAACTGAATCGTTGATATCAACTAACAATTTTACTGTATTCCAGACTGATTATTACTATTATAGCTTCTTCAGTGATTTATAAAGTAATCTTTGTATTTAGTAATGGTTGTATTTAGTAATGGTTGTATTTAGTAATGGTTTAGTAATGGTTGTATTTAGTAATGGTTGTATTTAGTTGGTTGGGTGCTGATGCATAGAAAATATAGTTTTTTTAATCATCTTTAATGTTAAACTCCGGTATCGACTAATAACTACTGTATTGTAGTATTGTAGTATTGTAGTATTGTAGACTGACTATTGCAGCTTTTCGGTGATTTAAAAATCTTTGTACTTCCACTGTGACTAGGAGAGCACTGGATAGAATTGTATATTGGTTTGGGTCCATTCAGTGTTTGTAGGTGGGAGGCGTAACGTGCATATAAATCCCCCAAAAATCTTACAAAAATAATATAGTATAATGTTTTATAAATTTGTATGTGTATCGGGGACACTGATAGCATCAATATGTATCATTTCAATTTTCATTCAGACATCTGTGGTTCCTGAAATTTGACTTTAACTAAATGTTTGATAATAGTTTTACAGTACCTTATTCTGTGATTTGTATTATATGTATTTTAAAATAGTTAGACCAGTGAGTTGTCTAAATTAATTTCTTGTTAAAAATTCGATTGTATATTTTTTTATTTAGATGTATTACTGAGTAAGTTTAGTGTTTGTTGGATTTCTAATTTTTTAAAATCATTTATTAAATTGTGTCTGTATGATTAATATATTAATGATTAAAATATTGTCGTCCTGTTTATTTCTCAGGACAGGTAGTTTATTTTTTCTTCTTAATCTGTGGAGGCACTGGTCGTAAATATTGTCCAATTTTTTTATGTTTTCCGAGGACACTGATAGCATCAATTTACCCCTTTTCAATTTTCAATTATACGTCTGTGGTTTCTGTAAGTCCACTAAAACTAAACTAAATGATGTCATTTATCGCGAAGTTCGTATGTGATGCAGCATTTTTTGCGTTAATTGGAATTGCAGGAACCTCAGACGTCTGTTATTGATGTTATCAATGTCCATGATACACATAAAAAATTTAGAAAAGCTCTTTACAATCTCTTTAAGTAATTATTATGAACAATCGCCACCGACCTCTCTTTCTTTCTAATTCTACGCAGACTTTTTGTTGACGGTTTTCTCAGTGTTTTATCAGCCAGGTTACATTCTAGTTTGATTTAATAGAATATTCAGATCATTGAGTATCTCAGCAATCACCTGAAACAGTGTTGGGGTCAGCAATCACCTGAAACAGTGTTAGGGTCAGCAATCACCTGAAACAGTGTTAGGGTCAGCAATCACCTGAAACAGTGGTGGGGTTTTCTATGTCCTGGTCAATAATAACAGAAGTGTCACTTTGTGGAATAAATATATTTTCAAATAGTTTTACATTGTTGGCTGTATTTATTTTTTTCTATTATTTTCTAGTTATAGCTCAATTTGATTTTTGATTAAGTATAGTTCGGAACAGTAACCTACCTATCGTGAAATCAGATGAAAATATTTTTGGTTTTTATAATATCCTGGTGCCGAAAAATATCGTCTTTTAAAAATACTAAATTTTACTTATTTTTACCAATATTTTACATTGCCTGGTGGGTTTTATTTTAAGAAACAAGAGTTTTATAGATATAGACTTCTATTTATTATTAAAACACAACGTTTCATTACACATACAGGTAACATTCTCACGGATTTTATTTATGTATTTATTTCTTTTTTTTCTTTTGACAAATACACTGCAATTCTGCTATGTTTTTGGAAATTCAATTCGTTCAATATCTCTACAAACGCCCTTTAATTTTGTTTTGCCCAAACGCCCTCTTGTTTTTTTGCCCATAATTTCAAGAAATGTCAAATTACGAGCCTCGTGCCCTAGTACCCTTCATACTTTATCATAATAAAAACACTTAAAACAGTGGCTGAACTTCCACAGGGACTGGTAGAACGGACCACTACTCCTCGGAGGGCCCTACCTTTAGAGAAATATGCAAGAGCAAGCCCCACTAATCTAGGTGAGACATTGCCCGAAAATAATGGACAGGTCTGTATCATGAAACCCCAATATTGATACAAGAAACCCCGAGTTTTATTTATTATGATAAGACAGTAATTATAACAGGTGCGTGGGAGGACGACAGAATATATTAGTCTAATCCCGTCGATTTCTATTGATTTTCATTGACCAGCACGAGCCGTGACAGTTTTACCATTAATCAAGTCACAGAGCTGTGGGTCGGTCGATATATTACATCATTGTCCCGGTACTACTTGACATAGACTTTACAGAATATAACCTGGAGTTTTACGTTTTAGTTATTTATTGTAAAATAATGAATATATTTATTTCACACGAAGGGGTATTTTAGCTTTATGGGTTTTTAACATTGAAGGTGGAGATGAAATACAATGAAATGGAGTTTTATATCCCAAATTTTTGCTGTTTTCCGACCTATGCATTATTTATCAAGTTCTATATCTTTTTGGGCTAATGAAATGAACATATTTTCAAACGATGAGGTATTTCATCTTTATGTGCTTCAGTTTTGAAGGGTTTAACATTGAAGGTTTTAACATTGAAGGTTTTAACATTGTAGGTTTTAACGTGAAGGATTTAACATTGAAGGTGGGGATGAAATAAAATGAATTGAAGTTTTGCGTCCTTAATTTTGTTGGTTTGGTTCATACAATAAAATAAAGTAATAAAAAACTGGTCTGTACCTTATTGGACTAATGAAATGAAACGGAGTTTTATATCCTACTGTTCTGTATCTTATTGAACTAATGAAATTAAATAGAGTTTTATATCCTACTGTTCTGTATCTTATTGAACTAATGAAATGAAATAGAGTTTTATATCCTACTGTTCTGTATCTTATTGAACTAATGAAATGAAATAGAGTTTTATATCCTACTGTTCTATATCTTATTGAACTAATGAAATGAAATAGAGTTTTATATCCTACTGTTCTGTATCTTATTGAACTAATGAAATGAAATAGAGTTTTATATCCTACTGTTCTGTATCTTATTGGACTAATGAAATGAAATGGAGTTTTATATTCTACTGTTCTGTACCTTATTGGACTAAAGAAATGTGATTCTGGTGTCGCTAAGAAGAAGATTAGTTTCTAACTTTTCAACTCAAGTAGGAAATTTCTCCGATCTTTTTGTTTCTAAAAAAAAACATTTACGAGCTTCGCAAAAAATTCGATTCTGATGTCGATGTGGTCGGGAAGTAGAGGATGTTTCCTACTAAAACTGAAACTGTTTTCCATCTTTTTCTCTCATAAATATACAAAAACTAACGAGCTTCGCAAATAAAAAAAAACAGAAAACATGAAAAAATCTTTATTGAAAAAGGGGAACAAAAAAGTCATAAAATTATTACCTATCTGGACTCAAGAGATTCTGTGTTGTTATAGACACCGATAGAATTGTAGAGTAACAAGTCGACAGAAAGCATGTAAATACAATTTCACCAACATTTTGGGGGCTGATACAGTTGTAAACAATTATTTTATCGTATAAATGGTTAGCTAGGAGCCAGTAAGTCTGCGATAGTTTGCGATATCAGCATCCGCTGGAAGCGAACGTTAATTTGTCATCTACCAACCAACCAACCAACCAGTAAGTCTTGTACCAATAATAGTAAGTTACTGAACACGGACTGAACGATTAGGTCTAAAATAATATTTCGCTACATTCGCTATATTCACGATGAGCTCTAACAACTACGATATTTGGATTCTAATAGTAATATTAGGAACACGTCGATTCTCGTGAAAAAGTCTCAAATCTTGGATTCAAAAAGCTTTTGGACCAAAAGTTCAAAACTTTGATGAATTTCCTGTAAAAATGGCTGACATGGATTTAAAGGTTTTTAGTAATTGTATTGGTTGTGTAAATAATTATGATGAATTTAAAATATATTTGGGCACATGTCGACTCTGTGAACAAGGCAAACTTGGATTCAAAATCTTTTATATTAATAATACATCCTATTCTCTGGTCAATAAACCAGGGGGAGCTGCTAAGGGAGTAGGCTCTAGCAAAAAACATCAAAAATACATTACTTTGACCAATAATTGTAACATTACTGAACAAAGCTTTGAGACAAGGTCTGAAATGATTAAAAAAAATCTCGGACCAGTAATTGATTTCTTACGTTTATAATCACACCACCTATAGTTCAATTCCCTCCGCCAGGCGGCTCTGTTAAGTCTGTAAATCCATCATATCAATATCTGAAAATAGACAATAAAAAAAATCATGTTTCATATCAAAAGTAACTTGACCTTTTTCACAAAATTTTGATTATAACTTTTTCAGAAATATTTTTCAATTATTAAACTTAATTCAGTTTTTAAACTATGATATAGATATACTCCCACTTTAACTCTCATATACTCGCTAATTAGTTTCATTGTCAGACCCGTAACCAGACATGATTGTACGGACAAGTAATATATCTTGACGGGCAAGTAATATATCTGGAGGGGCAAGTAATATATCTGGAGGTACAAGTAATATATCTGGAGGGACAAGTAATATATATTGAGGTACAAGTAATATATCTGGAGGGACAAGTAATATATCTGGAGGTACAAGTAATATATCTGGAGGGGCAAGTAGTATATCTGGAAGGGACAAGTAATATATCTGGAGGTACAAGTAATATATCTGGAGGGGCAAGTAATATATCTGGAGGGGCAAGTAATATATCTGAAGGAACAAGTAATATAACTGGAGGTACAAGTAATATATCTGGAGGGGCAAGTAATATATATTGAGGGGCAAGTAATATAACTGGAGGGACAAGTAATATATATTGAGGTACAAGTAATATATCCGGAGGGACAAGTAATATATATTGAGGGGCAAGTAATATAACTGGAGGGACAAGTAATATATCTGGAGGGACAAGTAATATATCTGGAGGGACAAGTAATATATATTGAGGGACAAATAATATATCTGGAGGGACAAGTAATATATCTTGAGGGGCAAGTAATATAACTGGAGGGACAAGTAATATATATTGAGGTACAAGTTATATATCTAGAGGTATAAGTAATATATCTGGAGGGGAAAGTAATATATATGGAAGGGGCAAGTAATATATCTGGAGGGACAAGTAATATACCTGGAGGGACAAGTAATATATCTGGAGGTACAAGTAATATATCTGGAGGGACAAGTAATATATCTGGAGGTACAAGTAATATATCTGGAGGGGAAAGTAATATATATGGAAGTAATATATCTGGAGGGACAAGTAATATATCTCGAGGTACAAGTAATATATCTGGAGGTACAAGAAGTATATCTCGAGGTACAGGTAATATATCTGGAGGGGAAAGTAATATATCTGGAGGGGCAAGTAATATATCTGGAGGTACAAGTAATATATATTGAGGGGCAAGTAATATATCTGGAGGGACAAGTAATATATATTGAGGGGCAAGTAATATATCTCAAAGTACAAGTAATATATCTGGAGGGACAAGTGATATATCTCGAGGTACAAGTAATATATCTGGAGGGACAAGTAATATATCTGGAGGGGCAAGTAATATATCTGGAGGTACAAGTAATATACCTGGAGGTACAAGTAATATATCTGGAGGTACAAGTAATATATCTGGAGGTACAAGTAATATATCTGGAGGGACAAGTAATATATCTGGAGGTACAAGTAATATATCTGGAGGGACAAGTAATATATCCAGTGTTTTATCAGATTTCCTGCTACCCCACCCACCATCGGACTAGTGTTTGATCAGTTTTCCTGGTTGAAGTTGGAGCAATCAGCTGGGAATATTTGTGGCTTCTTTCTCATTAATAAATAAACAGGTTTCTGATAATGTCACAGGAACATCACGTGGATGGTGATTAAAGAAATTGATACTCAAGGTCGTATAAATGCCTAGTAAGCAGAAGGGTATTTAAGGGGGAGGGGACATTAGGCCATGGCCTCTCCCTCGGGCCTCTGATAGCATTTATTCTGAAGTGAAGATCAAGCCCACTGAATGCTTAAAATATATATCAGGCCATCTGAAATCGGTTGGCTTCTGAGATTTGAGCCTCGCCTCGGAAAAACACCCTTCTTCAGGCATTTTCTAAATAATCCCCTGCTAATAGGTCATCTTTATAGACCATGATTGAGACCGAGAATGCTCACTATTCCAGAAGAGTCTAGACAGATCGTTAATGGTAAACTTATTAACCTGCAATAAAATACGAAACGAAGCATTCAGATCTAAAAATGAAAAATATATATACATATATCAATTAATGTTATGGGTCTATTTTTGTGATCGCGAGGACCCAGTGGTACAGGTTAAATAGGTCATAGGATTGCAGATTAATCAATTGTTTTAAATTAATAAATATAAAGCATGACATAAATAAAAGCATAGAAATAAATATAAAGCATGATAATAAATATAAAGCATAGAAATAAATATAAAGCATGGAAATAAATATAAAGCATGACATAAATATAACGCATGGAAATAAATATAAAGCATGGAAATAAATAAAAAGCATGGAAATAAATATAAAGCATGGAAATAAATATAAAGCATGGAAATAAATATAAAGCATGGACATAAATATAAAGCATGAAAATAAATATACAGCATGGAAATAAATATAACGCATGAAAATAAATATACAGCATGGAAATAAATATAAAGCATGGAAATAAATATAAAGCATAGAAATAAATATAAAGCATGATAATAAATATAAAGCATGGAAATAAATATAAAGCATGGAAATAAATATAAAGCATGACATAAATATAATGCATGGAAATAAATATAAAGCATGGAAATAAATATAAAGCATGGAAATAAATATAAAGCATGGAAATAAATATAAAGCATGGACATAAATATAAAGCATGAAAATAAATATACAGCATGGAAATAAATATAACGCATGAAAATAAAAATACAGCATGGAAATAAATATAAAGCATGGAAATAAATATAAAGCATGGAAATAAATATAAAGCATGGAAATAAATATACAGCATGACATAAATATAACGCATGAAAATAAATATACAGCATGGACATAAATATACAGCATGGAAATAAATATAAAGCATGGAAATAAATATAAAGCATAGAAATAAATATAAAGCATGGAAATAAATATAAAGCATGGAAATAAATATAAAGCATGGAAATAAATATAAAGCATAGAAATAAATATAAAGCATGAAATAAATATAAA
>NW_008710086.1:174718-187012 GCF_000327385.1 Lottia gigantea | reverse complement strand
TGGAAATAAATATAAAGCATGGAAATAAATATAAAGCATAGAAATAAATATAAAGCATGAAATAAATATAAAGCATAGAAATAAATATAAAGCATGGAAATAAATATAAAGCATGAAATAAATATAAAGCATAGAAATAAATATAAAGCATAGAAATAAATATAAAGCATGAAATAAATATAAAGCATAGAAATAAATATAAAGCATGGAAATAAATATAAAGCATGACATAAATATAAAGCATGAAAATAAATATACAGCATGGAAATAAATATAAAGCATGAAAATAAATATACAGCATGGAAATGAATATAAAGCATGGAAATAAATATAAAGCATGACATAAATATAAAGCATGAAAATAAATATACAGCATGGAAATAAATATAACGCATGAAAATAAATATACAGCATGGAAATAAATATAAAGCATGGAAATAAATATAAAGCATGGAAATAAATATACAGCATGGAAATAAATATAAAGCATGGAAATAAATATAAAGCATAGAAATAAATATAAAGCATGAAAATAAATATACAGCATGGACATAAATATAAAGCATGGAAATAAATATACAGCATGGAAATAAATATAAAGCATGGAAATAAATATAAAGCATGGAAATAAATATAAAGCATGGAAATAAATATAAAGCATAGAAATAATTGTAAAGCATAGAAATAAATATAACGCATGATAATAAATATACAGCATGGAAATAAATATAAAGCATGGAAATAAATATAAAGCATGGAAATAAATATAAAGCATGGAAATAATTGTAAAGCATGTAAATAAATATAAAGCATAGAAATAATTGTAAAGCATGGAAATAAATATAAAGCATGGAAATAAATATAAAGCATAGAAATGAATATAAAGCATGGAAATAAATATAAAGCATGGAAATAAATATAAAACATGATAATAAATATAAAGCATGATAAAAAATATAAAGCATGATAATAAATATAAAACATGGAAATAAATATAAAACATGGAAATAAATATAAAGCATGATAATAAATATAAAACATGATAATAAATATAAAGCATGGAAATAAATATAAAGCATGGAAATAAATATAAAGCATGATAATAAATATAAAGCTTGGAAATAAATATAAAGCATGGAAATAAAAATAAAACATGCGAATGAATATAAAGCATGATAATAAATATAAAGCATGGAAATAAATTCAAAGCATGGAAATAAATATACAGCATGGTAATAAATATGACTGAAGTGAACCAAAAGTAACATTTTCTCTCTTGCGTGAAGAATAATTAAAATACAAAAACAATTTGGGTAAAAACAAATTTGCGCATATTTCTAAACATAAACATTTGGTCAAGAATAGTTTGTGCCCTATTTGTATCCTTACTATATTTCTAACAAATTTATGAATATGCTTTCTCTACATTTTGGACCAAAAAAAATGTGCCAGAACGCGTAAAACTCATCTTTTTTCAAACATCTGGTTGGGGTAGATTAATCTTGGATGCTCTAAGGGATTATAGCGTCTACCTCATTTTGTATCTCAACCAACAGTTGTCCCCCATTAATTCATTCTGCCCTAGACCACAACGCCCACCCACACCCTTATCCCTAGTCTCTAAAGGCTGGTTTGTTCTCCTTTGATCTCCCACCAGTCAGTACTCAGTTAGTACCCCGCAATAATCTCTACTGTTCACTTTAACAGTTAAGTGTTTCAGTAAGCATAAGCAATCAAGTTAAACAATAATATAATAACTATATTTAAGATAATATTAACTTACTTAATAAATGTAAAACAAAAACTCATCTTTATAAGTCTAAAAGGTAGGACATAAAACTTTAATAACTTAAAGGGACAGATGTGGCGTTTCCGGTGGTTGATTTTGGACCTTGACTATATAGTCTTCAGAACTACTAAAAAACTGTGCGAACATTAAAAAAATATACGAAAATCGCATAATTCCTTCAGATATACCTCAAACAAGAAATTTAACTTTTTGTTTATTTCGTTCACTGGCTTATCTTCTCTCTGAATTTTGGAGTATCCGAAAGTTGAACGTCTTGTTGATATATTCTCTAACACCAAGACATCTTAGGTCGCAGCATAGACGAAGTGGGACAGGGTGATTGAGTCTACACAGATATAATATCTCTTAAAATGACGACTATTAAGATAACTTTAAAATATAGATAATGTTGGATACATTTGGATTTGAAGGTTCAAATTTTGGCGTTAAGCTGTTGGTATTATTACTGATTGGTTTATTGGAACAACTCACGTTTCTGTGACCAAGGTATGATTAACTCCCCTAGTTGCCGCACCTGTCCTTTAATACGATAATAAAAGTCATAGATAAAGATGAAATTAAGAAATAAATGACCTAACTTCTGTGAAACACAAGATGATGATAATTTTCTTGAAATATAAAAGAAAAACTTAGAGTATACGCACAGTCGCACGTGTAAGCATAAGTAATAGATATAACAAGTTGAGATACAGGCGTATCGACAGAAATATTGGTTAACAGATCGTCAATGGAGGGTGAAATCTGCAGCATAAATTATTGAAGTTCAAAAGAAATTATAACTCAAAGTGAAAATGCACGAATGTATGTAAGTAATAACTATGA
This sequence comes from Lottia gigantea, assembly GCF_000327385.1. Classification (NCBI taxonomy): domain Eukaryota; kingdom Metazoa; phylum Mollusca; class Gastropoda; family Lottiidae; genus Lottia; species Lottia gigantea. The sequence continues at coordinate 184,380 of NW_008710086.1, read as the reverse complement.
CAAGCAAGACCTTATATCTTGAATACTATAATAATAAAATAATAACAGACAACTAAACTAATACTATATAAACTTTGCTGACAATCTACAGTGAGAATGCATCATAACTTATCTTTTAATTCTAAATCAAACTCGATGTAAGCAGAAGCAATAAAAGTACATGTTTTTTTACAAGTAATTCGAAAGGTATATACCCTTTGTAAAAGATTGACAACAGAAGATTAAATTTGCAGCATTAATTATCTGAATATTTCCATAAATACTAATTCTGAATTTAAAATCGAAACTCGAAATGCAACTTCTATTTCACGTGACCTAAATTCCAATCGCTTTCTCCATGATGACGTCATTTTACGGACCGACATGTTCGGTTTCCATCAACTATAGATTATCAAACAGAAGATATTTTTTTTCAATTTGCACTAGAAATAAAAAGTGCAAGAGTACTGAAATATAAATTAAAAATGAAATATAGAGAGATATAACGACTAACTATAACATAATATCACAGTACTAGCATTATAAACTAGACTAGAATAAACCGATTGAAATACACTACAATATTGATTCTAGGCTAGCAGCCATCTTAAACCAAGTTTCACCTAATACGTAATAATAAATTAGCAATCTTTCAAAAACTAATCAAAATTTGGCAAAACAGTAAAGGTATATTTAATATGGAAAAAAATATATGTTGAAACGACCATTGAGAAGGGCGGGTGATGATCACGTGGTTTATCTGGTAGCTTACTATTCAGCCGTTATACAGAGGAGGACTTACCATCGACTTCATTCTTATTACATCACGTAGATTCTCGATATTCGACGTTTAATATGTTTTAATCTGATCAATATCTGTCTAATTAGCTCATTAACTGTACCTGCCATTACTTATTAACGGTTTAGTCGCCAACAGAAGATACCTAAAATCTCCAACGACTCTGATGGCGGATTGGGAAAGTCTGTATGAACGGTTGGTTCTTTCCTTATTTTGTATTTTCTGTTTGTTTGTTTATATGTCTTACAGTTCATATCCCAAACTAAGCAACCCACCTTTCAATATTACATACATTATATCGCTCACCCCCACCCTGGGGGCCAGAAATCTTTACCAATCTTCAAATTCAGTAAAAATCTTAAATCACATAACCTTTGACCCCATCGCGTGCAATAATTCTTTATATACGCCTCCATTAATTTCCTAAAATTACAAGTTGACATATTTTACATATTTAATATTAAACAATTAAAAATAGGAATATATTGTACTCTTGGAAAACAGGGAGGAGGGAGGGGGATTTCAGGTGGAATTATTGCAGAACAGAACAGACTTCTGTCACACCTTGGTTCCATCTAAAGGTAAGAATAAGAGTTTGTGAATTTTTCATCAATTTAAATTAAACAATTAAATGCAATATTTATGCATTGATAACAATTTTAGCAAATGTAAAAATGCATAATAATTTTTGAACAAATTTTTTTTTTAGATATTATTGTGTTGTGTTTTGTTTAATTTTTTGTGAAATTTGGTATTTATTTTTACAAATTATTGTTATTAAGTATAATAATTATTGGTATGAATGTATTTAATTTCACACTAAATTTCTGTTTAATATTCAAGAAAATAAAAATATCTTATCTTTTATTTTTGCGAGTTTTATTTGATTGAAATGCTACAATTTTGCATTTTGATATGGTTAATTTGTTTTTATACATGGGTCAGAATTCAACTGTACCTTAAAGATTCCATTTGTCTCTTTGAAACATTCAGAACCTACAGACAAATATGGTTTTTACATGGGTCAGAATTTGATTCATTTCACGACATAGTAATGGCGCTGCGAAACAGTCAGTTCATGGGAATTATCCACGTATTATATGGTTGCTGGTTGGGGTACAATACAGTAGTGTATTTAGAGTCCCACACGTATAACCTCTAGGTGCTCATTTCATCTCACGAAAAAACCGTTGGCCTCCACACTTCGTGGCCTCGTGTGGTTTGTCTCTGTACAAATATACAGGGAAAAGGGATGCACGTACAAAGACTAGAAAATCAGAATGGTGTAAATAGAAGCTGTAAGTGTCTCTGATACATATACAAAGACTAGAAAATCAGAATGGTGTAAATAGAAGCTATAAGTGTCACTGATACACATACAAAGACTAGAAAATCAGAATGGTGTAAATAGAAGCTATAAGTGTCTCTGATACAAATACAAAGACTAGAAAATCAGAATGGTGTAAATAGAAGCTATAAGTGTCCCTGATACAAATACAAAGGCTAGAAAATCAAAATGGTGTAAATAGAAGCTATAAGTGTCCCTGATACAAATACAAAGACTAGAAAATCAGAATGGTGTAAATAGAAGCTATAAGTGTCTCCTGATTCAAATACAAAGACTAGAAAATCAGAATGGTGTAAATAGAAGCTATAAGTGTCTCCAATTCAGAAACAAAGACTAGATAATCAGAATGGTGTAAATAGAAGCTATAAGTGTCCCTGATACATATACAAAGACTAGAAAATCAGAATGGTGTAAATAGAAGCTATAAGTGTCTCCAATTCAGAAACAAAGACTAGATAATCAGAATGGTGTAAATAGAAGCTATAAGTGTCCCTGATACATATACAAAGACTAGATAATCAGAATGGTGTAAATAGAAGCTATAAGTGTCTCCAATTCAGAAACAAAGACTAGATAATCAGAATGGTGTAAATAGAAGCTATAAGTGTCTCTGATACACATTTGAAGGTTAGAAAATGTATGGTATTTCTATATAGCTCTACTATTGATGTATTGAGCACTATTTTAACAGTGGTATGTCTATATCACTCTACAATTGATGTATTGGGCACTATTTTAACAGTGGTATTTCTATACCGCTCTACAATTGATATATTGGGCACTATTTTAACAGTGGTATTTCAATATCACTCTACAATTGATGTATTGAGCACTATTTTAACAGTGGTATTTCTATATCACTCTACAATTGATGTATTGAGCATTATTTTAACAGTGGTATTTCTATATCACTCTGCAATTGATGTATTGGGCACTATTTTAACAGTGGTATTTCTATAATGCTCTACAATTGATGTATTGAGCACTATTTTAACAGTGGTATTTCTATATCACTCTACAATTGTTGTATTGAGCACTGTTTTAACAGTGGTATTTCTATATTTCTCTACAATTGATGTATTGGGCCCTATTTTAACATTAGTATTTCTATATTGCTCTACAATTGATGTATTGAGCACTATTTTAACAGTGGTATTTCTATATTGCTCTACAATTGATGTATTGAGCACCATTTTAACATTGGTATTTCTATATCGCTCTACAATTGATGTATTGAGCACTATTTTAACATTAGTATTTCTATATTGCTCTACAATTGATGTATTGAGCACTATTTTAACAGTTGTATTTCTGTATCACTCTACAATTGATGTATTGAGAACTGTTTTAACATTAGTATTTCTATATCGCTCTACAATTGATGTATTGAGCACTATTTTAACATTAGTATTTCTATATTGCTCTACAATTGTTGTATTGAGCACTATTTTAACATTAGTATTTCTATATTGCTCTACAATTGTTGTATTGAGCACTATTTTAACAGTGGTATTTCTATATTTCTCTACAATTGATGTATTGAGCACTATTTTAACAGTGGTATTTCTATATTGCTCTACAATTGATGTATTGAGCACTATTTTAACATTGGTATTTCTATATCGCTCTACAATTGATGTATTGAGCACTATTTTAACATTAGTATTTCTATATTGCTCTACAATTGATGTATTGAGCACTATTTTAACAGTTGTATTTCTGTATCACTCTACAATTGATGTATTGAGCACTATTTTAACAGTGGTATTTCTATATCGCTCTACAATTGATATATTGAGCACTATTTTAACAGTGGTATTTCTATATCGCTCTACAATTAATCTCTTGAGCGCTTTTTAACAGTGGTATTTCTATATCACTCTACAATTGATGCAATGAACACTATTTTTAACAGTGGTATTTCTATATCACTCTACAATTGATGCATTGAACACTATTTTTAACAGTGGTATTTCTATATCTCTCTACAATTAATGTCTTGAGCCCTATTTTAACAGTTGACATTCACGTCGCTTGATTGGTCGATTATTAGCAACTGGATGATCGCGCAGGTTGTCGAATCTGACACAGTGCAGATGATAGAAAATAGAACTCGAGCACCTGGAGACACAGCTTGGTGCTTTGATTGATGTAGAAATCGGTGCACATAGATCGACCTTATATAAGTCATTGATCAGGTTGTTACAGTTATCTCCTGGTCGTGTATTCTCGAAACAATCTGAGCACTAGGATATCCTAGGTTCTTATCTTCTAACATTGATTCTAGGATATCCTAGGTTCTTATCTTCTAACATTGATTCTAAGACATCCTAGGTTCTTATCTTCTAACATTGATTCTAGGGTATCCTAGGTTCTTATCTTCTAACATTGAATCTAGGATATCCTAGATTTTTATCTTCTAACATTGATTCTAGGATATCCTAGGTTCTTATCTTCTAACATTGATTCTATGATATTCTAGGTTCTTATCTTCTAACATTGATTCTAGGATATCCTACGTTCTTATCTCCTAACATTGATTCTAGGATGTCCTAGATTCTTATCTTCTAACATTGATTCTAGGATATCCTAGGTTTTTATCTTCTAACATTGATTCTAGGATATCCTAGGTTCTTATCTTCTAACATTGAATCTAGGATATCCTAGGTTGTTATCTCCTAACATTGATTCTAGGATGTCCTAGGTTCTTATCTTCTAACATTGAATCTAGGATATCCTAGGTTGTTATCTCCTAACATTGATTCTTGGATGTCCTAGGTTCTTATCTTCTAACATTGATTCTAGGATGTCCTAGGTTCTTATCTTTAACATTGAATCTAGGATGTCCTAGGTTCTTATCTTCTAACATTGAATCTAGGATATCCTAAGTTGTTATCTCCTAACATTGATTCTAGGATGTCCTAGGTTCTTATCTTCTAACATTGAATCTAGGATATCCTAGGTTCTTATCTTCTAACATTGATTCTAGGATGTCCTAGGTTCTTATCTTCTAACATTGAATCTAGGATATCCTAGGTTGTTATCTCCTAACATTGATTCTTGGATGTCCTAGGTTCTTATCTTCTAACATTTTGGACATTTTTTCATGATAAAAGATGATTTTTTAACGATTATTATGTGTATTGTATTATGTGATTTGATATACTCTTATAGAATAGAAATTTCGTTTATTGTATTTTTGTGGGATTTTTGTAATTTTCTAATTAAAGAGACTGTTTTATAAAAAGTTTATTCGTTCTATTCGTGATTAAGAGTTGAAAGAAAGATAATCATGACAAAAACAACATGCTTTTAAAATATATACCCTCATAAACTTTATACAACGGTCATTGTTTCTTGACACGAAGGTAAAAACCCAAATCAACTTCACATTATTAATGATATTTGATATATGGGAGGTAGGATTAAAGAGATTGTAAAGAGGTTTTCTGAAAAATTATATTTGTTTCAAGGACACTGATGGCGCCAATTTGCATTATTCTAATTTACAATCAGACATCTTTGGTTCCTACAATTCAACAGGAACTACAGACGTCTGATTGTAAATTGGAAAGGTGCAATTTGATGCTATCAGTGTCCCTATACATATAAAAAAAAATTCCAAAAACTTCTTTACAATCCCTTTAATATGTTGAGAGATAACATTTATTTCACAACTCACTGTCTAAATTTGAGCCTTTAAATCCATGTGTGTCCAGAATTATCCGCGTTTGAAATTTAAGATGACGACTCATTCTTTCTTGAGACTCTTTCATATATAGCAAAGACATACAATAAAAAATATTTTCACTGTTAAAATAGTGCTCAATACGTCAATTGTAAAGCGATATAGAAATATGCAAAAACATATATAGAAATAGTGAGTAAAATTGAGGTATTTTAGAAGGAGCAGATTTTCGTACATATAGGAACGCGAATCAATCCACCGAAAATAGCGGGTTCAGAAAGAAATTTCTGTTTGCGAAAAAATTCCAACCGCAGACTTATTTTTTCGGAATGGATATATTTTAATATAATTTGATTGGCATATTCAACAGAAAAGATAATTTCTGAACTTGGTTTTGTGATTTATATATATATATATATAATTTTGTGGAACTTTAAGATAAGTTAACTATTATAAATATTAACAGAAAACTGTTTGTTTTAGATCTTATATATTACCAGTATGGCTCAATTGTCTGAAGATTGCATAGCGTGAAACAACATGATTCAGGTTCTGTTTTAATATTTCTATTTTTGTTTCCAGTCTATAAATGTTACAATTCTTATTTTAAATATATATTATGTTGAAATATCGAGGATTTACCTGTAATTTTCATCAATTCTTTTACAGAAATATGAAATTTACTCTGAATTCAGGATTCGATTGAAGCGGTATATCACCGTAGTTTGTATTTTAATATTACCCTTTTTACGAGTAGCCATGCGAATCAAATCAAATTTTATATTTTTCGTGAGAACCTTTTTGTCAAATCTAGAAATATACGGCAACTGTAATCCTGATGAACAAATGTCATTGACAAAATATTTTTGAGGGTCTACCACTGGAACTTTTTAAATTGCTACAGAATTTTTAAGAACTATATGAGCTAAAACTCAAATTTTGTGTGATAAATTGCGAATCAAATATTTCAATCTAATTTGAACCCCGTCAGAATCTTCTCTCTAGATTAACTCTATTGTATTTCTTTATCATATAATCACTTTCATTACTAAATAAAAACAAAATAACATGAAATAACAACAAAATAACACGAAAGAATGCGAAATAACAACAACATAACAACAAAATAACAACGGCATAAAGCGCAGTTTTTCAATTTAAATCTTGTATTTTTGGTTTTGGTAAAAGATTGAAGAGAAAGAGAGGTTGTGAAATTTAATATTCTATATTTACCTAGTTGTCTTGAATTGTTTTTTAATTTTAAAATCGACAAATCTCACCCGTGTATAGTTTTATACATTTATTTGCATAATTTATAGTATGCACATATTATTCATATCATAATTGTGACGTCACATACACACTAAAAATGTCGAAATTTTTGTGAATATTTAAACATATATTTTACTATCTTATATTAAATATTTCAAAACTGTCCGTGAAATTATTTTCATGATTTAGATGAAATACAGTTTAGTTTCGTGTTTATTTCTTAATAATATATGCATATATAATGAAGTCTGAATATTTCCAGGGTATTTTAGAAATATAGAATGTACAAATAACAGGGTTAGTTTCATTGCTATTTATGTTTTTAAAACAACGGGTTTTTGTTTTCGCGCTATTTGTTTAAAATGTCTAGATATCGCGAGTAAGAATTGTTAATAAAAAAAGATAAAAGCCGGGATTAGAACATTTTATAGTTAAAAATGGAAGAAAATCCAAAAAAAATAATTAAATCGGTATTGTTAGTGAAATTTCAAGATTCTCCGTTCAAAAAAAACACACGAAGTCTCCGTTGAAAAAAAACACACGAATTCTCCGTTCAAAAAAAACACACGAATTCTCCGTTCAAAAAAAAACAAATGTTGCATATCAATAATAAATATAGAAATACTTCTTAAAAATCAAAATAAATAATTCTTGAATCTAATGAAAATTTAAACAAAAACTATAAACGAGTATATTCTTGGGGATTCTGTCATATTTATACATATAGAAGATGGACTTCTTTAATCAATAGAAATAAATTTATCGGCAAGAATTGACCGGTACATATTAAAGTTTTTATGAACGATATTTTGACATGGCTTATCAAGTAAATAGACTATTTTATATCAGAAAGATTTCCTAAGAAACTTGTCATCTTTTCCACTTCAGAAACTGGAGGGAGGCTTTTTCTTCAAAAATTAATAAATTATGGTTAGATTATTCTTATAAAATGCATAAAATGATATCATTTTTTAATCCATTTTTTGAACACAAAGACATTGGATATTCTCATGGACAAATTTTAATCCATCACTAGAATTGTTTATAGATATTTAGCTCTTTTACTTTGAGGGTAAATACGGGGAATTATTGAGTTTTTTTTAAATGTACATAAACATCAAGAATATATATTATTTTATATCATCGTAGTATTTTATTTCTACTTTAATAAATACCAGCGGTCTCTATTGTAAATTTGATAAAATACATCGAGGAGAATTACTACCTACAATATCATCTTAAGAGAAAATCTGACAGTTGAAAATATTCGTTAATTGTTCATATTTTGAAAATTGTCCAAAATCTTGAAGGTCGTTCGTGAAAATGAAATTGATTATTGATATTTGATTTCAACGGAGGCCAATTTCAAGGTAAAATTAGAATGTTAGTGAAACAGTTAACGGAAGAATATTTTATATAATAATCTATTATAGTTTACAGTATTGTTGTAGAAAGTTTTAATTTTTCACTTTTAATGAGAACCACTAATTAGAAAACATAATACGTAAAAATTAATTAAATCTCCAGTGAATATGTTGAAGTTTATCTTTCGTTTGAATTTGAACCAAATTTGATCACAAATTGAAAGTTTTTAAATGTATGGAAAAAACTTTTATCATCAACAAGAATTACAGATAAAGAACTTCTATTATACCAGGCTATCGTATGCAATACGGATGCCAATGCTCTTGAATTTTAGTTTCTTGGTTTCCCATGACAGTAAAATTCATGCTGATGATTTTATAGTCGGATTTGGTCTCTATGGCGCCACCTGTATGCTGAAGGGAATTAGCCGGTCAGCATTTTTCTAGTCATTTTCGCAGTGTATCAATTTGTCGATCAAAAGTTTAGGAAAGTTATACAAAGTGGTTTATAGGACCTAATTTTGACCCATTTAAAAAAATACTGTATTGTTATTATTTATACGATATCAACTGTAAGATACAGCCAGGGTTAGTGATGTAGGTAAGAGAGGTTAACGTCTAGTCATGGATGGTGCAATTAACCGAGGCCTTGTGTACTACAAAGACTAGGCTAATGCCGCCGTCCTGGCAAAATTTCTCATTGCAAACTGCATGGCGTTGTCAGTGTTAAATATCCCGAAAGGTGTAGAAAAGTAGGACGTAAAACTCAGTTCATTTCATTTTATTTTTGTAAGATGTCCTGTCTATACAGGTTTAATATGTAATGAATATTCAACTATTTCAGTGTAATAATAAATTTGGTTACTATAGTGATATGGACAGTTGACGGTCTGTATTATCACGATATTTTTATCATCAAAGCCTGGAATCTAAAAAAAAATTTCAGTTGATAAAAAAAATTCATCAATACACAAGTTACAAGTGTGTTTTTTAGATGCAAAAATCATCAATGAAGGCTTTCAAAAGGCTGCCAAGTGAAAAATTTGGGTATTTGATTTTCCCAGTTTGTCTTATGTTGAGTAGCAAAAAGAGAAAAATATTTTCAGTCATTAGTTGTAGATAAAATTATGTTAAATTAGATAAATAGCTGTAACTTTGGGAGAAGGGGGGTGGGGGAGTTGATAGATATGCACATAAGGGGATTTGCATAAG